>NW_022991393.1:36771-189493 GCF_902827175.1 Gymnodraco acuticeps
GCAGCTCTGAAAAGGTTTGATTTGCGATTGAAATCAAGGCACAGTGGTGTAGCGGTGGAAAAGGCTCATGTCCTCATTCTTTACTCTAACGCCCCCTCTCTCGTTTCAGGCGTCTCACACGCACACTAACACACACAACTCACACCACATCACTACACACACACACACCACATCAGTAAAAAGGCACAGTGGTGTAGCGGTGGAAAAGGCTCATGTCTCATTCTTTACTCTAACGCCCCCTCTCTCGTTTCAGGCGTCTCCGGTTCGTTTCGACGGTGACTCGTCGCGCCTCAGCTTCTTAAAAAGGGATCTGTCGTGAACATAAACAACCTGTTCAAGCTGGGTCAGGAGGGGAAGTACCCGCGTGTACCACAACCAGTTCAGCACCAACGTCCTGGCTCTGAACAAGCACCAGCACCGCGAGGACCACGACAAGAGGCGCCACCTGTCGCACAAGTTCAGCCTCACCATGGCCGCCGAGTTCAAGTGGAACGGATCCATCTTCGGGTCCCGCAGCCTCACCGTGTCCACGCTGCGCCTCACCATCATCCAGCTGGAGAGCAGCGTGCCCGGACCCTTCATGCACCCCAACTGGGCCTCGCACAGGTACCAGTCAGGGAGATGTTTGATCTGAATGTATTGTTTGTTTGAAACACAAGACTTAAGAGTTATTTAAAAAGTTTTGGAGTAGGGAAACAATCGTGCGTGGTAACAACTAGGGATGCCAGCGATTATTCGGATATTCGTTACAGTCTCCATAATCTAAAAAAAAATGTTTTATTATTATTTATGTTTTTGTTTTTTTCCTGGCTTACGGGCCGTCCACACTCCAGCTTCGACAGCTCCAAAAACGGTTTCCAACGCGTCTGCCCATTCACTTTGAATGGGGTGACGTCACGTTGCCTCGCTTTTCGCCGAACTGAATTGTGGGTAGCATAGCGGTCCGTCTCCGGCGTCAGAAGTTGAACAATGTTCAACTTCTGACGCCGGAGACGCCGGAGTAGCCAGCGCCAGCCAATCAAATCCCGTTTCTGAAAATCTGACAGCTCAAGCCGTAGCCAATCAAACCGCGTCTAAGCTGGGAGAGATATCCCGCCGTTCATTTCTATATTTCAAAAAAAGATGGAGGAGAAACTAATTATCGCCGTAGCAAATCACCCGGTTTTGTATGAGCAGACCCTCTTCACCTACCGGGATACAACCCGGAGGAACCAGGCATGGAGGGAGGTGGCAGAGACAGTGGGTGAAACTGGTAGGTTTTCGCCTGTTTGGGGAGTTTATATATATATATATATTGCTCGCATAAAATCCCCGGGGTTTTTTGCTTTGTATGTCGGGGGCGGGAGATTCATGTGATTGGTTGTTGGTCGCGGTGCTCGAATAAAATCCCCAAGCTTCAGACACGCCCAGCTCCAAGCTTTTTTTTAATCTGTAGTGTGGACGCTCCGTTAGTTTCAACCAAAATATATCGAATAATCGATTATTATTCGCCAGGGCTGTCCGAGTTTCATGGTCAGTTTCTGGCATCCCTAGTAACAACTGTAAGCTTATCTTAAAAAACCTTTGACATATCAGGGTTTCCGTTAGGATTTTTTCTTGCCGGTCAAATGTCCGGAAATAATTTATTTGACCGAAAAAAGAATAATAATAATAATTGTGTAGCAGAGTTTCCGTTAGCAGGTAATTACCAGGACTAGGACCGGATATGCTGATGTTTAAAACTCCGTTAATTTGAGTCATTTTTATATCGCTTCAGTTTATAATCGTAACGGATCGAAAAGTTCAGATTCATTTTTCAATAAATGATTCCACAAACAACATAATTATCGAAATACCGTTTCCTACAATCCCGAATACAAAAACAAAGATTTGTCTACGTAACAAATGAATGTTCAAACTATTTAATACAGCCGTAGTAAAAAAGATTAAAGAAAAGGTATTTAAATATTTATTTCAAACGTAATTCACTATGAAAATGCAGCAGGATATCTGTGGTAATGGTGTGGCGGAAGATGCCACCAACGACTTCCTGAAGCAGGAGTGTGGTTCGTTTCAGAAAATATGCTCAGTTAATTTCGAGTCCCCTTTCATGTCCTCATGCTTTCAACAGCAGCTGCTTAGCTTTGCAAAAACACTAGTGACAGGAAGAGTGACTTTTGTCCTAAGGTGATAAATATTGCCGATTTGCACCTTCAAAGTTCACTTATGGCGCATTTCCACTACAGCGCGGTTTAAGAGCCGTGCCCGGCCCGTTTTTGGTTGCGTTTCCACTTGGCGTAGTTCCGGATAGCAGGTACTTTTTCACAGTTTTCTGGCTCTCCGAAATCGAGGTTCTTTCCAGGCCAACAACCGGGCTGAGTATGCTATTGCTGACAACAAAATGAACATATTTGACCGTGAATTAATTGTAATACACGTTTCAAAGTGATGCCGAAGTAACAACATACTGATACCGGTTAGTAAAAACCATGAATTAATGCTTTGACAAGTCTGCAGACAGACGGCAGGCGAAAACCTTTAAAATGCGTGTTTTCTGAATGGAGATCGGCTAAGCTAACGTAGTATATGCTCCGTACCGTCCACACTCACAACAACGGCCTACAGACATAAATAAACCAGCGGCTGTATTCGCCATGACACAGACAGTCTGTGGTTTGTACTTGTTTAACTTTTGTCTAGTTTCTGAACAGATATGAGGAGCTGTGAGCTCTGAGTGCTAACGGCTAACGTTATGTTTTTGTGGTTCGCATTGAAGATGACGTCACGGCTCCGCCTACACTGCGTTACTATAGTTACTGCCCCAGTTCCTAAACTGTAATGGAGACGCAGCATAAAGTGAGCCGGGCCTACCAAGGCCTAACTATACCGTACTGAGCCGTGCGAGGCCCTGCAGTGGAAATGCGCCTGTAGTTCCAGTAATCCAAATTTCGGCTCACAGATAGCAAATAAGCTAAACTCGGACAAAATACGTCTCAGGATAGTTTGTTTTTTACTTACACAAAAAGGTATCAAATACAAACACATATTCTCTCAGCTCAAAAAACGATGTTGCTCGGTGCTTCTTTCTCCTTCTCACCAGCAGCTGCCGTCGGCTATAACGTCTCGTAATCACGAACAGCTGCGGCCGTCTATGCCGTTAATTTCACACGGCTGGTTCCAATAAATGATATAATAGCACTAACAACAAAGGATAATAATATTCAAATATACATTTTGACACATGGCTCCTCCAGCGCCATTATTAAAGCCTTGTTTGTTTAATTTGCCCAAAAACAAATGTATGCTTTACGGGGATTTAAGTGCCAGGCTATTCTTTACGCTGAATCCAGTCATGATGTGATTTTCTTTTTCACCAAAGAATATCTTTTAGGGTTAATCTATTTTGGTTTAAAATATGATGCTCCATTTTTACTTGATGTCGGAGTTCTGCTGTCATCTGTATTTGATTCTTTGTTCTGTTTCTGTAGGTCGAACTGGAACAAAGCAGTTCAGATGTGCAGCAAGGCCAGGGAGTTCGCTTTGGCTTTGGCTATTCTGGAGTGTGCCATCAAACCAGTGGTGATGCTGCCTGTATGGAAAGACTCTCTCGGACACACCAGGTAAACAACAACAACAACTAGGGATGCACGATATTGGTTTTTTTGAAACCGATACCGATAACTTCCTGCTTCTCAAGACCGATACCGATAACCGATAATACAAAAAAAATTACGCAACTAATTAGTTTAACGCGATTAACGCATGTGTATTTGTTTTCCTCGGCCACCCCGTAGTTTCAGAGCGCATCGAGTTTAAAATACCATCTACAAGCTGATGCTGACAGCCCCGCTCCTGCCGCCCGCTTGTGGCAGACCACACTTCCACGCTCACCGGCAGGCACCGACTGACTATCGGGAGGACCGGGAGGGTGTGTGTGTGTGTGTGGCCCGAGCGAGCGAGAGAGAGACCTTACGTGCATTGTTGTTGTTAGCATCTGGTGCTAGCTAGCTGCGCTAACGGATATAGAGCTGTTTAAATGAAAACAGAGGAGCGACATTTCGCCACAACTGCGCCGAGCACTTGACTTTATGCAGGAAGCCAGACAGTGGGACATTGTACGAAAAGTACACACTCAGCACGGATAGTGCGCAACATGATTGCAGCGTCCAGGCAGCTCCGGTTCGAGCATATGCCTTGAGTTGCACATAGCTCCAATGATCCATACCACCGTTTGTTTACTGTCCTGGCTTCACGGCCGCACACCATTTACGTCACAGCCAGGCATGAGTTAGGGAGCGCTGGATTTGTGAAGAATATATTGTATATTATCGGGGCTATTAATACTTTTATCGGGTTTATCGGGATGACGTCATAATTCCTAATATCGGACCGATAATTATCGTGCATCCCTAACATCAACTAGTAATAGCATATCAACATGTAGTGAGCTTTCCAAAAAAAAGCGTATAAGCCTCAACATCTCTTTCATTTCTGCAGTGGTTTCTTCAATCCTCAAACAAACATCATGGCCACGAATAACTTTTTAAATACTGCGTTACATGTTGTTTACATTCTGCTCTCTCTTTCTTCAGGCTGCATCGCATGACCTCCATGGAGAGGGAGGATAAGGAGAAGGGGAAGAAGCGAGAGAAGAAGCTGGAGGACGAGGAGACGCTGCAGCAGGCCACCTGGGTGAAGTACAGCATCCCCATCAAGCACCAGGTAACATAACAATAAACCCATCTGCCAAACAGCGCCTCCTGCTGACACACAGGAGGAGTTACATGAGCAGTGCTCTCCAAACTTCTTTTCTTTGAGTAATCCCCGCAGCCCTGTCAGGTTCACTGTCCATTACTTTGAGCAAACTATCTATAACTATATCAGCTGAGAATCTAATCTTATTTTAGCTTAAGCTAACTGTTAAGCTTCTAGTAATGGCTAACTATTTTATCATCTAGTTTTAGCCAACTATTTAAATTGTTTATCTCACATGTGTCAAACTCGAGGCCCGGGGGCCAAATCAGGCCCTTGGTGGATTTAATTTCGGCCCGCAGGATAATTTCTAATTACTGTTAGATCTGGCCCGCCGGTATATTGCACGCACACCTTCCCTCCATCCTGAGGGTCTCCTCAGCTCAGAGCCTGAGCCCAAACATTGATGACCTTGCACCCGAGATGAGATGCCAAGTATCTGAGCTAGCATCACGGAGCAGCACACTGAGTTTAATGGATGCTTCCTTCTGCACTTTCTCTCACGACAACAGGGCATGTTTGGTTTTCTCTTTGAGGGGAATAGTTTTCTTGAAGCTGTTGTTGGCCTGTGGGGAAATGTACTCATAAGAAATGACTCTGGAGAAGCTGCAGATAGAGCCATGAGAAATGAATAGAACTGATTATTTAATGTTTAATGTTGTTTTTATAGGCAATCATTGAAGCTTTGTTAGTTCCAGGTTTAATATGTGCAATAAGTTCATTTCAATAAGTTCTGCAATAAACATTGAACCAGTCCGGCCCTCCACTAGTACCCATTTTTTTATTTTGGCCCACTGTGTATTTGAGTTTGACCCCCCTGGATTAGACATTGTTTTAAGCTAACTATTTAAACTATTCAACTATTTCAAAGGTTTATCAATGACTTTCAGCTAGATTTTTCAACTGTTAGAAACCATTTTAACTGTTTAGCCATTACCGTTAGCATACTTTTAACTGTTTATCATCTAATTTTGGTTATCTGTTTAGGACGATTTTAAAACAGCTAACTGTTAAGCTTTCTCTTAAGCGTACCATTTCAACTGTCTTGCTTTTTGAGCTTTTGATCCATTAAGAACCTCCTTTTAAACTGCAGAACTAGTCCGAGATGGGACTATCTTAACATTGTTACAGCTGATTTTGTTTAAATATGTACAAATGTTTACTTTATAACTATTTAAGCGTCTTCATGTTGTTCCTCTCTTGTGTGTTTTCTGTGCAGGTGTGGAAGCAGAAGGGTGAGGAGTACAGAGTGACGGGGTGGGGTGGGTGGAGTTGGGTCAGTAAGACTCACGTGCCGAGGTTCGTCCCAAAGCTGCCCGGCAACACAAACGTCAACTACCGCAAAGACCTGGAGGGTAAGAGCCGGACGAGCAACATTTGCATTCATTTCATCTCCTTCTTCTGGCACTGTTAGCTGACACAGAGATTTCCTCCACTGTCTTCATAGCTAAAATGAAGAAGGAAAATGCAGCAGCTTGCACTAATAAGCAGAAGGAGACGACTGAAACCGAGAAGGAGACGACTGTAAACGCACCGGAGGGGGTCAGTGAATCCATCGCTGCGTCATCAGAGGACAACGCCACGCCTCAGATCTCCAGAGAGGAGGACACACCTGCAGAGGAGGAAGGTTAAAGACTGAAGGAGAGAAGAAGAGAGAAGAGGAGAAAATGGAGGTCGACCCCCGCCCAGAAACCGCTGCTTCGACTGTGGAGAAAGGTGAATATATACAAAGTCTCTTCTTGTCTTTTTGATTTAACTGAGGAGAAACTCCTTGAGATGAACCATCAAGAGGATCCTTAGATATGGTACTCAGTGTTTCCCACACATTGATTTATTTGTATCGTCCACCACAAATGGATCTCGTAAAAAAAAAATATGTATAATAATAATGTTTTTTATTTATTTTATTTTAATTTTGGTGGTCTAATGGATAGTGAGGTGGGCTGATGATCGGAAGGTTGCGAGTTCAAATCCCGCCTGGAACACCACTACTAGTGTGCCCTTGAGTAAGGCACTTACTACTCCAGGGAGAATGTCCCTGTGATCGGTCACTGTAAATCGCTTTGGAATGAGGCGTCTGCTAAATGCCTGAATTATATTTTAGGGACCCCACAGAGCCTCAACTCCGGTGTGTCTCTCATTAGCAACACAGAGCAACAAGAACGTTGTCTACAGCAGCCATGAACTCGCATGTAGTTTCTCATTTGAGGGGGTGGTGGATGCGTGGGCCACCCGAGTAGGTCAAGGGGCCTTTGGCTTTTCTTGCCGGGGGGGGGGGGGGTGCCCCCACAAATCAAATTCTGTGGGAAACACTGGGTACTAACAGCAAGACATTAAAAAGTAAACGACAGTAAGCCAAAATGACAAAATGAACACGAAAATGTAAGATAGAAATGTTGACAGAAGCACTACATGTCCACAGAGAAGGGCCACGAACAAATACATGTTTCCAAGCAATACAATTATATAAATACAAACATAGTGATTTCTACGTGTCGATTAATCGGCAGCAAGTACAATTCACAACAATATATGAAACGAAAAGTCTCTTCTTTTGGGTTTAACTGAAATGTATTTATTGAGGATAAACAACCTGAGATGACCGATCAAGGGGTTCCTAACATAAAGTACTACAAACACTTACTACAATCACAACACACAAATTAAACTTATACATTTGGACAGCAGCACTATATGACCACAGAGGGGCCACGAACAAATACATTCTCCCAGCAATACAATAACATAAATACAGACAGTGTTTTGTACGTGTTCATTCATCATCAATTCACAATTTCTCTTGATCAGATCAGAGGTACTTTATTGATCCCAAATTGGGGAAATGCTTGCGTTGCAGAAGCATAAAAAACACACAACTAAACAAGGCATTGCAGATAAGTAGAAATCAGAGTAATAATAAACAATACTATAACGGAGCGTCCACACAGCGGCGTGCGTTGACGCTTGGCGGTGGGCGTATCTGAAGCTTGGGGATTTTTTGCGACCAACAACCAATCACATGAATCTCCCGCCCCGACATACAAAGCAATAACAAAGTTAAAACGAAGTAAACTGGATATAAAATCCCCAAACAGGCGAAAACCTACCAGTTTCACCCACTGTCTCTGCCACCTCCCTCCATGCCTCGCTCCTCCGGTTTGTATCCCAGTAGATGAACAGAGACTGATCATTCAGCACCGGGTGATTCCCTACCGCTACAATGAATTTTCCCTCCATTTTTTGGAGGAAATGACCTGCGTAGTCTCTCCCAGCATACACGCGGTTTGATTGGCTAGCGCTTGTACTGGCAGATTTGCATAAACGGGATTTGATTGGCTGACGCTTCTGCCGAGGCGCCAAAAGTTGAACATTGCTCAACTTTTGAAGCGAGCAACGCTCCACGTCGCTTGCCAAAATGCAGTTCGGCTAAAAGTGACGTCACCCCATTCAAAGTGAATGGGCAGAAGCGTTGGAAGCTTCAACGCACGCCGCTGTGTGGACGGGCCGTAATTGAAACATCTCAAAATAGAAATAAAGTAGAAAATATACAGTAGAAGATAGAAATCTATAAACTCTGCAGACACGAATGATGCTATCTGTGTACGACCACATGTTCCCATCTTCCTCTGACCTCTGTGACTCTCTTTTCTCTAGATGAAGCTGAAAACAAAGAGCCTTCCTCGCCTTCTCTTCAGCCTCCGAGGGAAGAACCAATCCAGAGAGTTGAACCCAAGAAGGAAGACGCGGCCATCTCGAAGCTCTTCGCTGACGTTGTGAACGTCAGCGAGGGCTTCCAGCTGAGGACGGCTTACAAGAAGAAGGTGAAGCCCTCCAAACTGGATGGTCTTCTGGAGCGTCGGGGTCAAACAGTTCACTCTGGAGGAGAAGCAGAGGCTGGAGAGAATGAGACAGGCGGCACTTCTGGCAAAAATAGCCGCCATGAAGCCTGGAGTTAAGACGGAGAGCAAACAGCCGCCGGCCGTCACCCCGTGTGTCAAAAAAGAGCAAGCTGTGAAAGACAACGTGGTGAAGAAGCTGGACTTTGAACAGGAGCAGATCAAACCAGACGTTGATGTCAAATCTGACGCTGAAGCACCCAAACAGATGGAGGTGAATGATGTGCACAAAGAAGTGAACGGAGGAACGCCGTCAACCACCGAGTCTAGCGGGAAAAAACAACTGTTTATCAGACGCTATGGAGAAAAAGACGGAAGTGGCTCGAGCGGGAAAACGTGTGTTTTGAGGAAATGGAGAAAGCCGGTGAACAGAGCATGGAGGCAGAGGAAAGTAAGACTACTGAAGTGCAGGTTAACGGGAAAACGGAGGGTGGCGTTCCTGCAGACATCACCTCAGAACCAGCTCAAGGTGACATTAAAGAGCCCGTGAAGTCTCTGATGAACGGGAAACCTCTCGCAGAAAAGTGACGTGTCCGACGCGAGTCACCAACCTCCTCTGAAAGTCCCGAAACTGGAGAACCACGTGGCGGAGAAAGGAGACTCTTTGGCGTTGGATAGTGAGCCTGCTAAGCTAACATCTGCCTCTCGTGAACAATACAAGTACTGAAGGTTTGAAGAGCACCTCAACAGAAGCTCAAAAACGCCCCGAAAACAGACTCGCCTCAAACAGACTCGCCTCAAACAGGAAGTGGCGCCGTCTCCTCAGTTTCCTCCAGAGCCGTCGTCCCGCAGAAAACCAAACATCAAGACACCAGACGTCCACTTCCAGCTCCATGACGATCAGTAAAGAATACTCCACGAAAGACCGGATCAGCCTCCTGCGGTTCTACAATCCAGGAAGGCGCGTTCAGGTACCCGCGCTGCCGTCCTACAGGAAGTTCGTCACCAAGAGCAGCAAGAAGAGCATCTTTATTCTGCCCAACGACGACCTGAAGAGGATGGCGAGGAGAGCGGGCATCAGAGAGGTTCCCATCTTCAACTACAACGCTAAACCAGCCCTGGATATCTGGCCGTACCCCTCGCCTCGGCCCACTTTTGGGATCACGTGGAGGTACGTAACACCGACTTAGAGTTATAAGTAGGGATGCACGATATTGGTTTTTTGAAACCGATACCGATAACTTCCTGCTTCTCAAGACCGATACCGATAATAATATAATATATATATATTAAATGTACCTGTAGTTTTTGCACACCTGGTGGTAAAACAAAGACTAGTAGTGAGCAAATGGCATGAGCATTACTACTATGAACAAAACAAAGCCAAGAACAGTTTTGACTCTTCAAAGTGACCATATTTATTTTCCCAAATAAAGTGCCTTTCTCAAAAGCCTCGTGGATAGGTAAAAGCCCCGGTGCCTTTGCAGCTGGCTTTGGATTCGCCGCTAGTTTAGCAGCGTAGGCGTCTTCGTACGCTTTTAACACACCATCGTAGCGATGGCGATGTTTCAGGTGACTAATCAGAAGTATTATAGCTCGTTGCCTTTTTCCCTCCTCGTGGAACTTCTGCATTTGTTAATACAAATAGCAAGCGAACTATCTAACTCTGAAACTTTGAAATAGTCCCATACTACCGGCGACATGCTTGTTTACTGTCCTGGCTTCACGGCCGCACACCATTTACGTCACAGCCAGGCATGAGTTAGGGAGCGCTGGATTTGTGAAGAACTCCCCTCTTCCTAAACCACTAATACCACAGTACTGGCAAACCGGGAGGAGCCGAGTGAAAAACAAGCGCCCCTCATCCCAATCCACCCACACCGCAGTATTTCTTTCTTTTTTTTACCCAAAAAATATATTGTATATTATCGGGGCTATTAATACTGTTATCGGGACGACGTCATAATTCCTAATATCGGGCCGATAATTATCGTGCACCACTAATTATAAGCTTTTTTTCATTGAAGAAACTGTAGATTTTTTCATTATAACGTTCGTATAACAAAAGGCTGAGTAAACGTCCTTCCTGTAGCTGTCATCAGTATCTAATGTGTCCCTGCGCCCCCTTCAGGTACCGTCTGCAGACCGTGCGCTCTCTGGCCGGCGTCAGTCTGATGCTCCGGCTGCTCTGGAGCTGCCTGCGCTGGGACGACATGTCCGTCAAGCCGTCTGCAGCCGTAGGGGACCACACGCAAAGGTGAGGAGACATCACAAACACTCAGAGGGCAAAGTACACATCCTTTACTCGAGTAGAAGTACACATCCTTTACTCGAGTAGAAGTACACATCCTTTACTCGAGTAGAAGTACACATCCTTTACTCGAGTAGAAGTACACATCCTTTACTCAAGTAGAAGTACACATCCTTTACTCAAGTAGAAGTACACATCCTTTACTCAAGTAGAAGTACACATCCTTTACTCAAGTAGTAGTACATATACTCGTGTTTAAAAATACTCTGGTAAAAGTAGAAGTACTGACTGAACTTCTTTACTCAAGTAAAAGTAAAGAGGCTTTGAAGTGTACTTCAGTAAAAAGTACCCATAACTAGCAGCTGCTTTAAAGAGTACCTGACCTCCCTTTATATTAATAGAACAATAATGTCATTGTTAGCTAATGAATGTTTCCATGCTGAACAACGGCAACATGACAACGTTTCCATTGGTCCCTCTTCTTTAGAGAAGACCAGGAAATGATGGATACACGGATCGTGTTCAAATCAATAGGCACGCAATGACTCTAAAGAATAATGATCACGCATCAAACACACATTCAGACTAAAGGAACCAGCTGTTTGGAAAATGAGAGAAGTAGAAAGTACAAGTATTTGAGTTCAACATGTAAGAAGTAGAAAGTACAGGTATTTGAGTTCAACATGTAAGAAGTAGAAAGTACAGGTATTTGAGTTCAACATGTGAGAAGTAGAAAGTACAGGTATTTGAGTTCAACATGTAAGAAGTAGAAAGTACAGGTATTTGAGTTCAACATGAGAGAAGTAGAAAGTACAGGTATTTGAGTTCAACATGTAAGAAGTAGAAAGTACAGGTATTTGAGTTCAACATGTAAGAAGTAGAAAGTACAGGTATTTGAGTTCAACATGAGAGAAGTAGAAAGTACAAGTATTTGAGTTCAACATGTAAGAAGTAGAAAGTACAGGTATTTGTGTTCAACATGTAAGAAGTAGAAAGTACAGGTATTTGAGTTCAACATGTAAGAAGTAGAAAGTACAGGTATTTGAGTTCAACATGTAAGAAGTAGAAAGTACAGGTATTTGTGTTCAACATGTAAGAAGTAGAAAGTACAGGTATTTGAGTTCAACATGTAAGAAGTAGAAAGTACAGGTATTTGGGTTCAACATGTAAGAAGTAGAAAGTACAGGTATTTGTGTTCAACATGTAAGAAGTAGAAAGTACAGGTATTTGAGTTCAACATGTAAGAAGTAGAAAGTACAGGTATTTGTGTTCAACATGTAAGAAGTAGAAAGTACAGGTATTTGTGTTCAACATGTAAGAAGTAGAAAGTACAGGTATTTGTGTTCAACATGTAAGAAGTAGAAAGTACAGGTATTTGAGTTCAACATGTAAGAAGTAGAAAGTACAGGTATTTGAGTTCAACATGTAAGAAGTAGAAAGTACAGGTATTTGGGTTCAACATGTAAGAAGTAGAAAGTACAGGTATTTGTGTTCAACATGTAAGAAGTAGAAAGTACAGGTATTTGAGTTCAACATGTAAGAAGTAGAAAGTACAGGTATTTGTGTTCAACATGTAAGAAGTAGAAAGTACAGGTATTTGAGTTCAACATGAGAGAAGTAGAAAGTACAGGTATTTGAGTTCAACATGAGAGAAGTAGAAAGTACAGGTATTTGAGTTCAACATGAGAGAAGTAGAAAGTACAGGTATTTGAGTTCAACATGAGAGAAGTAGAAAGTACAGGTATTTGTGTTCAACATGTAAGAAGTAGAAAGTACAGGTATTTGAGTTCAACATGTAAGAAGTAGAAAGTACAGGTATTTGAGTTCAACATGTAAGAAGTAGAAAGTACAGGTATTTGTGTTCAAAATGTAAGAAGTTAAAGTAAAAAGTGGTCAGAAAAATAAGTAGTGGAGTAAAGTACTGATACCAGAAAAATGTACTTAAGTACAGTAACAAAGTATTTGTACTCCACTACTTCCCAACTCTGCACACACTAACCAAGCCCCCAGGAAGTGCACAGGACTCTGTGCCCAAAATTCATTGTGTCCAAACGGCGGTACTGCAACCTCCATATCAGTCCGTGACGTCACTGGGCCCAGAAATACTTTTTCCCATTGACTAACATGGGGAAAGAGACGTCGGTAAATCAGCGGAATTTTTTTTGTAACTAAATAAACCACTCAGTATGAACTGTTTTATAGCCAATAGGCGCTTTCACATCAAGTACTTTGCCGTACTTAGTTCATCAGAACTCTTTAGTTCTGATGAACGCACATTTTCGGAACTATACTGGGAAAAGTACTCCGGTGTGAAAGCGCCTAATTTCTGATTAGAATCATGAGGTCCTCTTAAAGTAGTAAAATGCACTAAAAGCCTGAAAGAAAAACTCAATTTCTTGACTGAATGCTTGTATTTAAAGACTTATGCTGATGTTTTTTGTCGTGTCCACAGAGACCTCGGAGACGGACGTCACCACCACAGAGATCATAAAGCGCAGAGACGTGGGTCCGTACGGGATCCGATCAGAGTACTGCATCCGGAAGATCATCTGCCCGCTGGGAAACAGAGACGCCCCCAAAGGTGACAGCTTAATATCAGATAAGATGGATCTTATGCTTTAAAAATACACTTCTATCTCCTGCTGACCAAGATTAATTACTGTTGAGTTTTGCCATTTTTTATTTATTTAAACAGACACACAGAAAAACTTGGTACAAAACACATACATACCACGTGAAAGAAGATACGAACAGTTCCCTTACAAAACTAAAAAATGAAATAACACCCCACCCTCCCAGCACTGGATCAAGTGGCAACAAGTAGTGTCAAATTACGTAAACTCAAAAGAGGGAGAGAAAAAGGAATCGGAGCCGACTTTTCAATGAGTCCTGTTTCGCCCATTGATACGGGCTGCTGACAGTTCCAAATGGCCAACATCGAGAAAAGTGAAAACCCCATCAAACTGTGGGGCCCTGGTGGCTCGCGGAGGTACTGCAGGGGGGGGGGCGCGGGAAGAAATTGTAAACAAACACTGCTCGAACATATCTCATTGGTCAGAGAGCTGTGGGCATACTGCTGCCTTTTGCAACATCCTACTTGTGTGAGATCGGCTTTTCTGCTGCCATCAAAACCAAATACAGATCAAAGCTGAACATTGAGAATGAACTGAGAGGCAGTCTCAAAACAACAGCCCTGGTTTGAGAAGACCTGCGAGGGAAAGCAATCACACACAAGTCATTGATAGGCTAGTGTGGAATAGGAATAGTATAGTGATGTGATCGTTTGCAACCTGCAGTAGAAATAGTTCATTAATATATTTTCCTCAAAGAAATTCGAATTTAAAAATCTGCTACTCAGGGAAGAAGGCCTACTAGTTTTAATTAGGCCAAATTAATTCACAGTATCTATTACATGCACTTTAGTTCATGTGTAATCCATAATAAAATATAAATATAGTTGGATCTTTGTATCTTCTTATTATTAGCAGAGAAAATGTAATGTTTTTACAACAATATACAATTAATCCTACCAATATAGATGGGAACCGGGTTGGGGGGGCCCGAGAATATTTCCAATTACCCAAGGGGGGCCCGACTGAAAAAGTCATAAAGGTTATAATTAATGAAGCCTGTCCCTCTTCTATAGAAACCCCCATTCCCCAGAGGAAGGGTGATAAAGTAACAGGTTGTTATTTTACAAGTCTTTATTAAGAAGACAGTTGAGAACATTTCACAGTTGCAATGAAATAGACTTGCAGTTACAGGGAGTAGTACACATTTGCAATAAGGGAACAGTATACATCGAAACCCTCCCCTTCTCATTGTCCGCATTTAGCGAACAAAATACTCAGTTTAAATTAAAATGTGTTGGTTTTTAGCCTTTCAATAACAACAATGTCACTGCTTTAAAAATACACTTTGATCTCCTGCTGACCAAGATTAATGACTTTTTATTAAATAAAACGTTGGTCATTTGAATGGGCATGTATACATAATTTAATTGTTAAATATATTTACATTGTGTGCAGAGAAGAAGATCAAATTTGTCGGTTTTTAGACTTTCAACTTCACTGCTTTAAAAAATGTGTCCCTTTTTAGATTCCTTTCCTATCCCTTTTGATTCCTTTCCTATCCCTTTTGATTCC
The DNA here is from genome assembly GCF_902827175.1 of Gymnodraco acuticeps. Lineage (NCBI taxonomy): Eukaryota > Metazoa > Chordata > Actinopteri > Perciformes > Bathydraconidae > Gymnodraco > Gymnodraco acuticeps. The sequence goes on from NW_022991393.1 coordinate 51,735, forward strand.
TTTCCTATCCCTTTTGATTCCTTTCCTATCCCTTTTGATTCCTTTCTTATCCCTTTTGATTCCTTTCCTATCCCTTTAGATTCCTTTCCTATCCCTTTTGATTCCTTTCCTATCCCTTTAGATTCCTTTCCTATCCCTTTAGATTCCTTTCCTATCCCTTTTGATTCCTTTCCTATCCCTTTAGATTCCTTTCCTATCCCTTTAGATTCCTTTCCTATCCCTTTTGATTTATTTCCTATCCCTTTTGATTCCTTTCCTATCCCTTTAGATTCCTTTCCTATCCCTTTAGATTCCTTTCATATCCCTTTAGATTCCTTTCCTATCCCTTTTGATTAATTTCCTATCCCTTCTGATTCCTTTCCTATCCCTTCTGATTCCTTTCATATCCCTTTTGATTCCTTTCCTATCCCTTTAGATTCATTTCCTATCCCTTTAGATTCCTTTCCTATCCCTTTTGATTCCTTTCCTATCCCTTTTGATTCATTTCCTATCCCTTCTGATTCCTTTCCTATCCCTTCTGATTCCTTTCATATCCCTTTTGATTCCTTTCCTATCCCTTCTGATTCCTTTCCTATCCCTTTTGATTCCTTTCCTATCCCTTTTGATTCCTTTCCTATCCCTTTTGATTCCTTTCCTATCCCTTCTGATTCCTTTCCTATCCCTTTTGATTCCTTTCCTATCCCTTCTGATTCCTTTCCTATCCCTTCTGATTCCTTTCCTATCCCTTTAGATTCCTTTGCGTTTCCCACAATCCCGAATACAAAAATACTAATATATATAAAAATATGTATATACCTATATCAATGCTTCTCAAAGTCCGCGAGCGCCCCCTAGTGGTCCGTGAGTATATTGGTAACATTTCACATTTGAAATAAATTAATATATTTAAATTTTCCGCACTCTCGCGGGAATATCTCCGCAATGGAGCGAGCTTAAGTTTCAAATGTTCAAATGAGTTTCGCCATTTTTTAAAGTTATAATTAATGAAGTGTGTCTCTCTTATCTCCTCGAATAGAAACCCCGACTCCCCAGAGGAAGGGTCTTCGCTCCAGCGCTTTGAGACCCAAGAAACACGAACCTCTGAAGCCCACTGGTCCTGTGGCTGTGGAGACGTGGGTCCCTGAAGAGGAGATGGAGCTGTGGGAGATCAGGGCCTTCGCTGAGAGGTGAGGGAACTTCCTCCGATCCTGATTGTTGTCTTGAGGAACTCGGTTTATCACTGATCAATAATTTGTTTCTTCGTATCGCAGGCTGGAGAGAGAGAAGACTCAGGGCGTCGACTCCTCTAAGAGCAGCACTCTGAAGACAGCCGAGGAGGTCAAAGCTCATCTGGAGAACCAGCTGAAACAAGCCAGACTGGCTGCACAGCAGGTGGGTGGACACACACACACACACACACACACACACACACACACACACACACACACACACACACACAGAGACAGACACACACACACACACACACAGAGACAGACACACACACACACACACACACACACACACACACACACACACACACACATAGACAGACGTCACAACCACACACTAACAACATGTTCAATTATTCTGGTTTGGATATCCCTTTAGATTCCTTTCCTATACCTTAAAGTTCCTTTCCTAGATATGTTTTTCCTTATTCCTTTATATTATATCCCTTCTTTTTTTAAATGTCCTACTTTTTCCTTTATATTTGAATAGCAGTCATCTCCTTTTACTTTTACTATTCCTACATCTTCCTTTCCTATTCCTTTTTATTGTTTTCCTCTTAGATGCCTTTCTTATCCCCTTTAGATTCCTTTCCTATCCCTTTAGATGCCTTTCCTATCCCTTTAGATTCCTTTCCTATCCCTTTAGATTCCTTTCCTATCCCTTTAGATTCCTTTCCTATTCCTTTAGATTCCTTTCCTATCCCTTTAGATGCCTTTCTTATCCCCTTTAGATTCCTTTCCTATCCCTTTAGATTCCTTTCCTATCCCTTTAGATTCCTTTCCTATCCCTTTAGATTCCTTTCCTCTCCCTTTTTAGATTCATATCCCCTTTAGATTCCTTTCCTATTCCTTTAGATTCCTTTCCTCTCCCTTTTTAGATTCCTATCCCCTTTAGATTCCTTTCCTATCCCTTTAGATTCCTTTCCTATTCCTTTAGATTCCTATCCCTTTAGATTCCTTTCCTATCCCTTTAGATGCATTTTCTATCCCTTTAAATTCCTTTCCTATCCCTTTAGATTCCTTTCCTATCCCTTTATATTCCTTTCCTATCCCTTTAGATTCCTTTCCTATCCCTTTAGATGCATTTTCTATCCCTTTAGATTCCTTTCCTATCCCTTTAGATTCCTTTCCTATCCCTTTAGATTCCTATCCTAATCCTTTATTGTTCGTCTCCTAGTAGTCTCCTATCCTTTTTAGATTCCTTTCCTAATCCTTTATTGTTCCTTTCCTAGTAGTCTCCTATTCCTTTATATTCCTTTCCTATTCATAGATGCTTTCCTTATTCCTTTATAACCTTTCCTATTCCTTCTTCCTCTATTCTCATGTTCTGTTCCCTTCCCCATCTTTATATATATTTCCTAAATGTTCCACCATCTTGTTACAGAAACGTCTGGAGCCACTGAGACCGGGACCCCCTGCCACGCCTCCCTCTTCCTCCTCCTCTCCCTCCCCCTCTCCCTCCTCCACCACACTCAGACCGGGTCAGGTCACCTCGGGGACTAAGATGGTTCTCGCCACCAAACTGGGTTCTTCGGCGCCCTTCCAGCAGGACAAGAACTTCCACCAGTCCTTCGCCTCCTGGGTGAAGCAGGGCCAGAACAACGGCAGCCCAGGTGAGACGGAGGATTTGAAAGGATGTTTATTTTAATCTGAATATATTGTTTGTTTACATCTGAAATATTGACTTTTGGCACAAAGCTCTGGAGTTTTTTTTTTAGTTTGGAAGTAAGGAAACAATCGTAGCGCCCCCTAGTGGTCCGTGAGTATATTGGTAAAATTTCACATTTGAAATAAAACGTTTATTTTAAGTTTTCTGCACTCTCGCGGGAATATCTCCACAATGGAGCGAGCTTAAGTTTCACTTTCGATTGCGTGATATAGCCCAGCCCAACACCTTCGTCACACATGTTGCCACTTGTTTGTACCATTTTCAGGCGATTTGTAATCTGTTCTAGAATAACGATGTGTTTTTGGATATTTGTGGAGTTAGGTGGTCCGCGAGTGTTTTTTTTATTGGTTAAGTGGTCCTTGGTATGAAAAAGTTTGAGAAACACTGACCTAGATATATACACACTCAACAGACACACATTAAGACATAAATAAAAGCACAACTATCAATATATACAAAATAACAGTCACTTCAATATCTCAAATCAGATATAATTGTGCATCGTCTCATCCATCATGTGTTGTTAGAAGCAGGCAGACAAACCACTTTGTTCAAAGATATATTTCAGATATTTTCCCCTTTTTTCTTATAATTTAACGACTCTGAGAGATTTTTTATTTCGTTTTCCCTTCATTTTCATTGTGTATCAGATTGTAGGACGTTAATTCCCTTTTCCATCTCCACTTGTTGGGTGTCATTAGCTCAGTCTGTAAGGTCTTTGCTTGGGAGCCAGATGGTCCCTGGTTCAAATCCCGAGCAGGACACAGGATTATGTACCTCCACATATCCGTTTTATTTGTTCTATGTCCTATATATATGTTGCACTGTTGGAGGAGCCTGTGACCTAAGTTTTTCATTGCCATATCTACACTGTAGCTAATATGCTAATGACAATAAAGCCTTGAAACTTGAAACAGCCGAACGCTGGCTCTCGCGTCGGCCATGGTTCGGTTAGCGTGACAGCAGGTGGCTTGCTGTGTGTTGCAGCTTCCACCAGCAGCATCAAATCAGAGCAAAGCTTCTCCGTGACGGTTGCAGGCCCGATGCTCGCCGCCAAACTCCCGATCCCCGCTAACAGCAAGATTGTCACGCTCAACATGCCCACCACTCAAGGAGGTAACGAGCATGAGGTCATCCATTTCCGCTGGTTTGTGCCAACACTTGCCAAAATGGATGGAACATGGAAGTCGTGGAAGAGGCAAAATCTATAGAGTGGTGCAGGGGGGACTTATTTCTGTAGGATGATCCGGAAGTTAGCATCTCCCTGGGTTTAATGGGATTCCTCCATGTGTTTTTGGATTATTACAGAGCATAATCTCTGTGTCAAACAAACGTTTATGATACTTAGACATTTTGTTCAGCAGGATAATCTCCACATGTTAACACCACCTCATGATTTCTGAAGTAAAAAGCTAATGTTTGGCTATAAAGGAACTACAACACGGTCACATGACTTCACGTCACCACCGCTAAGCTAAAGGTGGCTAATGTTGGGCTATAAAGGAACTACAGCACGGTCACATGACTTCACGTCACCACCGCTAAGCTAAAGGTGGCTAATGTTGGGCTATAAAGGAACTACAGCACGGTCACATGACTTCACGTCACCACCGCTAAGCTAAAGGTGGCTAATGTTGGGCTATAAAGGAACTACAGCACGGTCACATGACTTCACGTCACCACCGCTAAGCTAAAGGTGGCTAATGTTGGGCTATAAAGGAACTACAGCACGGTCACATGTCTTCATGTCACCACCGCTAAGCTAAAGGTGGCTAACGTTGGGCTATAAAGGAACTACAGCACGGTCACATGACTTCATGTCACCACCGCTAAGCTAAAGGTGGCTAATGTTGGGCTTTAAAGGAACTACAGCACGGTCACATGTCTTCATGTCACCACCGCTAAGCTAAAGGTGGCTAACGTTGGGCTTTAAAGGAACTACAGCACGGTCACATGACTTCATGTCACCACGGCTAAGCTAAAGGTGGCTAATGTTGGGCTATAAAGGAAGTACAGCACGGTCACATGACTTCACGTCACCACCGCTAAGCTAAAGGAGGCTAATGTTGGGCTTTAAAGGAACTATAGCACGGTCACATTACTTCATGTCACCACCGCTAAGCTAAAGGCGGCTAATGTTGGGCTATAAAGGAAGTACAGCACGGTCACATGACTTCACGTCACCACCGCTAAGCTAAAGGTGGCTAATGTTGGGCGTGATGACGTTTAGTCGTCTCATTTAGACACGTGTTAGCAACCTGTATTTAGTAACGTATTTTATGTCGTAGAATAAAAACCTCTTCAGCTTCTGTTAACCACAGACCTTATTTCAGGCTAACAACCAAAAACACATTCAGAAAACCATTGACTTCCAGACCAGGGAACAGGATGACTCTAATTTCTGGGATAAGGACTCCTGCACCACTCTATTGGAATTGGATTTTTGTCTTAACGTGTTTCTAAGTGTTGTTTTTAATCTACCGTTACCCGATTAAATCAAGCTTCTTTTTAGTTGCTTTCGCGCACACAGTGCATGCCTCGCTGCTTCTGTGCATCCTCGACCTGTATCACCCGGTGCATATTTGCTTCTTTCACTTATGAAATGTTTCTCTTATCCACAGGTGTCGTGCAGCAGAAGGTCCTGGGCATCTTCCCCTCTGGACCTCCTGCTAACTTGAGGACTTACAGCACATTACATCCAACAACTGGAAACATGAACATCAGAGCCTCCAACTCCACAACAACCACCCCGCAGCAGGTCTGTTTTCTTTCTCCGTGTCCTTTTCAGTTTCAGAAATATTAAGCATGATGATTGAAGATTTTATCTTTATGGCTTTGTGTTTCAGACCGTCACAACAGTAGGTCAAATCCAATCGGGCACCACATCTTCACCAGCTACGGCTGCGGGTGCAGCGATGCTCAGGAGTCCAGCGTTGGCTCAGCAAGGTGATCTTTCACACTATAATATCTATTAGAAAATTAAGGTCTTAGTGGCTCATGCCTTGAACCGTGTTGCAACACACTCTTGTATTTGCTTCTCACTGTTTAATGCAAGAAAATGCATATATTTACTGCTAAAAAACACTGTCTTACAGAAGGCATTAATCAGGGTAAAAGAAGGATGAATCATGTATTGCTACATTAATTTAAATGTATGTTGTAATGAAGTTTCCCACATTTATTCAAATTTGATTTAGTTGGTTTAGCATAAGCTGTAGTTCCTTTATAGCCCAACATTAGCCTCCTTTAGCTTAGCGGTGGTGACGTGAAGTCATGTGACCGGGCTGTAGTTCCTTTATAGCCCAACATTAGCCACCTTTAGCTTAGCGGTGGTGACGTGAAGTCATGTGACCGTGCTGTAGTTCCTTTATAGCCCAACATTAGCCTCCTTTAGCTTAGCGGTGGTGACGTGAAGTCATGTGACCGTGCTGTAGTTCCTTTATAGCTCAACATTAGCCGCCTTTAGCTTAGCGGTAGTGACGTGAAGTCATGTGACCGTGCTGTAGTTCCTTTATAGCCCAACATTAGCCGCCTTTAGCTTAGCGGTAGTGACGTGAAGTCATGTGACCGTGCTGTAGTTCCTTTATAGCCCAACATTAGCCGCCTTTAGCTTAGCGGTAGTGACGTGAAGTCATGTGACCGTGCTGTAGTTCCTTTATAGCCCAACATTAGCCGCCTTAGCTTAGCGGTAGTGACGTGAAGTCATGTGACCGTGCTGTAGTTCCTTTATAGCCCAACATTAGCCGCCTTTAGCTTAGCGGTGGTGACGTGAAGTCATGTGACCATGCTGTAGTTCCTTTATAGCCCAACATTAGCCACCTTTAGCTTTGTAGGGTTAATAAAACATTCTCCCTCCTCTCCTCCAGGCCAGCCTCAGCCTACTGGCTCCGCCCCCCTGCAGACCCCTCAGAGAGCAGCAGGTCCGGCCCCCTCGACCCCCGGACAGACGCCTGCCCCCCCCCAGCCCAGCAGACCCCAGCAGGGTCAGGTTAAACTCACCATGGCTCAACTCTTGCAGCTCACACAGGGCGCTCAGGTGAGACACACGTCTATCGCATCAACTCAAACTTCTTCTTCTCTCCCTTGGATTTCTAAGTTAAGTGCATCTCTCTCCCTCTCTCCTCTTTAGGGGGGGAACCCTGGTCTGACGGTGGTGATCCAGGGTCAGGGGCAGACCCAGGGTCAGTTACAGATCCTCCCCCAGGGGGTGACGGTGGTCCCCAGCCCCGGGCAGCAGCTCATGCAGGCGGCCATGCCCAACGGCCAGGTGCAGCGGTTCCTCTTCACCCCCGTCCCCCCATCATCATCCCCCTCCTCACCCACTACCACCCCTCAAACGCCGCCTCAAAGCCAAACCAGAGCCCCCGCACAAGTCCAAACCACCCCCTCGTCCCTGACACAAACAAAAATGGTCGCCCCTCTTCCTGTCCCGACACAAATGCCGAGTTTGGCTCCCATGCAGAACAAAATGGCGCCTCAGATATCCTCACCCACTTCCCTCCCCCACCCTATTCCCTCCCCTGCAATGACTCAAATCTCCACCCTCTCTTCAGGGGTTTTCCCTGCACAAACTGCAGTTTCGCTCCCTGTCCCGGGACAAGTTGCACCCCAAATCCAGACACATGTGTTAAGCCCCGCCCCTTCTTTAGCCCCGACTTTAATCAAAACCTCCCCCCAAATGGCCGTATCTACAAACTCGCTTCAGATCCCAGCGTCCGCTCTTCCCTCTCCGGTCAGAGTCCCGACCGCAGCGATCGCCCCCGTTTCCTCCCCAGTTTTAGGTGTTGTTTCCACACAGATGTCAGCCCCCTCCCCAGGGGGTCTGCCTCAGATCCAGACCCCCCTTCATGTTCCTCTTCATGCTGCTGTGGTCACCCCCGTCACCGCCACCGCTACAACACCCTCAGTGCCAGGTAAGGAACACGAGAAACGCACATCCAGAACATCCTGTGTTTTTATGCATTTTATCTTTGACTTTAGAATTATGCATCCTAATGTACGAGAACATCTGGTTAAATAAAACAATTTAAAAGTTAAAATAATTGAAATAAACAGTTAAAAATGTTTCAATAATTCAAACAAGTTATATACAATGTGTTAATACAAAATGAAGGAAAATCTGAAGAAAATTTAATTAAAAAAATATACGAAATATTTTAATAAAAAGTACATTTTGGAGAAATTTATTGTAAAAATAAGATAAAATATACCAAAAAATATACACTTATATACAAAACTGTAATCTTTAGTAAAAAGTAGTGAAAAAAATAATGTGAAATGTGTTCATCCAGCACTTCAGCACTTCAGTTGAGAGCCTTTGGAAGCTGCTGTTCTTACTCATGTGTCTGTTTATTGATGCTTCTCTTCCCCTTCCTGCTGCAGCTCTGGCTGATCTTAGGACGGCTCAGAACCAGGTCTGGACCCCGACCTTGTCTCAGACCCTGGTCCATCAGCCTCAGAACCCCCCCGCCCTGCCTCAGCCCCCTCCCCCAGGACTCCCTGCTGTGGTCTCAGTGCAGCAGCTCTCTCAGATCCCCGTCTCAGCGGTTCAGGTCCACATGGGCCTCCCTGCTGTCAGACCCTCACAGCCTCAGATCCAGACTCCTCTCTCCCCCCAGCGCCAGATCCAGAACCAGATCCGGGCCCAGATCCAGGTCCAACCGTTTGCCCAAGTGCAACACATTCAGGCCCAAGCACAAGCCCAGAACCACGGCCAGGTCCGGGTTCAGTTCACGCCTCAAACGCAGACGCAGAACCTCCAGCCTCAGGTCCAGTTTCAGCCCCAGGTCCAGACCCGGGTCCAGCCTCAGTACCACCCGCAGATACAGGCTTCGTTTCAACCCCAGGCTCAACAGCAGCAGGTCCAAACTCAGGCCCAGAACCAGCTCCATCCCCAGGTTCAGATCCAGTTCCAGCAACAGAGCCAGGTTCAGCAGCAACCCCAGGTCCAAACTCAAATCCAAACCCAGTTCCAGGTCCAGCAGCAGCAGCAGCAACAACCCCAGGTCCAAACTCAAATCCAAACCCAGTTCCAGGTCCAGCAGCAGCAGCAGCAACAACCCCAGGTCCAAACTCAAATCCAAACCCAGTTCCAGGTCCAGCAGCAGCAGCAGCAACAACAACCCCAGGTCCAAACTCAAATCCAAACCCAGTTCCAGGTCCAGTCCCCGCAGCAGAACCAGGTTCAGCAGCAGCAGATTCAGATCCAAGCCCAACCTCAAGTCCAAGCAAAGCTCCAGGTCCAGTTCCAGCCTCAGAACCAGACCCAGGTGCAGGTCCAGTCCCCCCTCAGGCACCAGCTGATCACAGTACCGGGCCTCCAGCAGCCGGTGCAGCTCCTCTCCGCTCTCCCTCCCCACGTGGCGGCTCAGATCCAGGCCCAGATCCAGATCCAGGCCCAGCAGCAGGGTGGAGCAGTACCGCAGCAGATCAAACTGCAGCTGCCCATCCAGATCCAGCAGCAGCCGACCCAGAACCACCAGATCCAGAACCTGCAGATCCAGCAGCAGCCGACCCAGAACCACCAGATCCAGAACCTGCAGATCCAGCAGCAGCCGACCCAGAACCACCAGATCCAGAACCTGCAGATCCAGCAGCAGCCGACCCAGAACCACCAGATCCAGAACCTCCAGATCCAGCAGCAGCCGACCCAGAACCACCAGATCCAGAACCTCCAGATCCAGCAGCAGCCGACCCAGAACCACCAGATCCAGAACCACCAGATCCAGAACTTGGTGACCATCCAGGCGCCGGCGAGCGTCCAGGAGCTGCTGAAGATCCAGCAGAAACCAAAGAAGAAGAAACAGCAGGAGGGGAAGCAGAAGGACCAGAACCAGAACCTGCAGGCTGTGAGCCCGGCAGGGGAGGGGGTCCAGAAACAGGTCAGAACCAACAACTAACACTATTTACAATTTCTTACAGCAGGTAGACACTTTTAATATTTACAGAAAGTGTGTGTGTGTGTGTGTGTGTGTGTGTGTGTGTGTGTGTGTGTGTGTGTGTGTGTGTGTGTGGTGTGTGTGTGTGTGTGTGTGGTGTGTGTGTGTGTGTGTGTGTGTGTGTGTGTGTGTGTGTGTGTGTGTGTGTGTGTGTGTGTGTGTGTGTGTGTGTGTGTGTGTGTGTGTGTGTGTGTGTGTGTGGGTGGTGTGTGTGTGTGTGTGTGTGTGTGTGTGTGTGTGTGTGTGTGTGTGTGTGTGTGTTGCAGGCGGCGGCGGTGGTGAAGCAGATCTCCTCGGCCGAGCAGCTGAAGCAGAAGAAAAGTCTCGCTGCCGCCGAGAGAGAGGAGAACCAGAGGTCAGAAAACACACACACTCCTCCCACAGCGAGGACATGTACTTTGTTACAGCAACAGTTCGACACTATAGCGAGTATCGACTCAAATATTAAATTAGAGGCAAACACATGGGGATACAAGCAGCAGCGTTATTAAGTAAGATTTCATATAACAGTCGTGACGTTGCAGTAATGTTTGACATTTAGAGCCTACTGACCAACTGACTCATTTTAAAGGCGATAGGATGAAATCTGTTGGAGGATTAACCCTAAAATGTTAAACGTCATAAAAATCAAAATGCCCGACTTCCTGTTGGGTTTACAGTCTCGCTCCAATATAGTTTTGTTGTGGTCTCCACGTGTTTCACACACCCACCAAATCTCATACATGTAAGACATGCACAACTATAGGGGCCTGTAGAGCCATTTTGCCGCGCCAGTCAGAGGAGCACCACGTGATGCAAGGAGAGGTAGAACGATGAAGGGCGTCTCCAAATTAGCCTCATGCTCAGTCAGTCATACACAGACAGCTTCAGGGGCGTCTCACGAATGTAAACTATTACATCACATGTCACTTGTTAGACGCTTTTATCCAAAGCGACTTCCATACTCAATACTGTGGGCGATCCCCACTGGAGCAATGTGGGGTGAAGGGTCTGAGGGACACAACGGCATGCTGACTGCAGTGGGGTTTGAACCTGTGCCCCCATGATCCCAACGCACAACCCACTGCGCCACACGCCTCCTCCTTTAGGGCCTCAAGTCTATGATTAACTTAGGGAATATTAACAATCATATCTTTTTGGATTTCAATAGGCTCCTACAACCTCACATTGTCAGTGCTCACAAACTAGTAGTATTAGTACTTTTACTGCCTTTCTTCTAATATACTAATATTTTTATTTTTCAACTGTTTTTTATTTCCTTACTTAAAAAAGAAATATCAAAGCGTACAATAAGGCATGTGTTTTATTTGATTTATTTATACTGTATGCAAAAGAAAATAGAAGTGTACTTTGAAGCTCAAGTATGTACAATATATTCATATATAGTATGTATAATATATCTTTCAAGCAATCCCTCAAAACTCACCCTTTCACTCTTCGGGGTCTTAAAAAGTATTAAAAGTAGATCAATCAATTTAGTGAAAATTAAGGCTATTAAAAAGTATTAAACGGCATTTTCCAAGATATTACATTTTTGAAGCTTGTATTCAATAAGTATATAAATTGTCCAAAGAGGTTGTGTTCTACAGTCTGCCTGAATGTAATCATTGTGTAGTGGCAGGGGCTCAGTCAGTAGGGGCTTGGACTGGGAGCCGTAGGGTCGCCGGTTCAAGTCCCCGACCAGACCTAAATATGGACTGCTACTTGGAGAGGTCCCAGTTCACCTCCTGCCCTGCCGTGGTGCCATTGAGCAGGGCACCGGACAACCCCCTCACTCCCATTGCTCCCCGGGCGCTGTACAATAGCTGCCCACTGCTCCTAGTACTAGACTCCTGGTGCTAGGATGGGTTAAAAGCAGAGAACACGTGTCACTGTCTGCATGTGTGAGGGGTTTCATCCCTCCGATTCTATGCAGTGTGATTCTGTGTCGTTTATTGATTGCATCCCGTTGGGTGTGACGTCATCTGAACAGGACGTCGCACGCTCACTGCTTGATAGCCCGAAGGTCCGTTTACGCCGGTTGTTAAACATCGTTATGGGGAAATGCAAGTCTGCGTCCAAATGGTTGGAAGATAAGGAGGAAGGACAATCCATACTGTATATAGTCAATGTGAGGTAAAGTGTGTCGCCATGGTAACCGGTTACAACTCGAAGTGGCGATGAGGTCTTAAAATGTGTGGAAAGGGTCTTAAAAAAGGTCTTATATTTGACTTCAGGATTCCTGCATACACCCTGCTCCTAACCCACTCACCCCTCGCCCTTATTCCACCTAGCTTAGCCCTTAACCCCACGTTGCCGGTGCTCAGAGCCTGATATATTGTAAAACAAAGTGTGTATTTCAGGGTTTTAAATGTCGTATTTCACTGTGTTTCCCTCCACCAGCTGGTCACCAATGCCTCCCCTCTTGTTTTCAGGATGATCGTGTGCAACCAGGTGATGAAGTTCATCCTGGACAAGATGGAGAAGGACGAGAAGCAGGCGGCCAAGAAGAGGAAGAAGGAGGAGGTGGTGGAGCAGAAACGCTCCAAACAGAACGCCTCCAAGCTGACGGCGCTGCTGTACAAACACAAAGAGCAGCTGAAGGCGGAGATCCTGAAGAAGAGAGCGCTGCTGGACAAAGAGCTGCAGCTGCAAGTCCAGGTGAGCACGCTATGAACTGTCACTCTCATATGATACCTCAGCGGAAAGCCCACAGGATCAGGACAGGAAGTGGGATAACAGGGTGTTATATCATAATATAATCAACTTTATTTATATAGCCCCTTTCATGCTGGACGCAGCCCAAAATGCTTTACAGAGTATGACAGAAAATGACAATAACAAATGAGGAGCATAATTAAAATAACAATAAGTGACACTACTAAAAAGTACAAGCCAAATAAAAAATTCCAATTGAGGTTGCTGTTCTAAGATCAAATGGGAGATACTAAACATTGTGTCATAAAATGTGACTTTTTCAAAAAAAAAATATGACTTTTTTTTAAAATTATGACTTTTTTTTACAAAATCTCAAAATTATGACTTTTTCTGAAAATCCTGACTTTTTCTCAAAATCTCAAAATTATGACTTTTTCTAAATACTTAAACATGTTAATAATCCCTGGTCCCCGGCTTGAGCTTCAATCTCAGGATCCATGTATCTGTGATCCTCTCCAGAATGGAAGTAGTCATCACATACAGAGCATCAACTAGTTCCTGAACAGTGTCCTTCACATGCTGATATCCAAGAGAGGGAGTTACACAGTCACAAGATGGAGGAATGCCGGTTCTTGTAGGAAATCATACATCCTGTCATGAACAAAATACTGAGTTTTTATTGGAAAAATCAGATTTTTTTTGGAAAATTCGGACTTTTTCTAAAAATGTTGACTTTTCCTCAAAAAATCTGACTTTTACAAAAAAAAATGACTTTTTCTCAAAATTCTGACTTTTTTTCTCAAAATCTCAAAAATGTTAATAATCCCTGGTCCCCAGCTTGAGCTTCAATCTCAGGATCCATGTGTCTGTGATCCTCTCCAGAATGGAAGGAGTCATCACATACAGAGCATCAAGTAGTTCCTGAACAGTGTCCTTCACATGCTGATATCCAAGAGAGGGAGTCACACAGTCACAAGATGGAGGAACAGAAAGCAGTATTCAATGTTTACTTCAGATTAGCTCCACGTCAGAAATGAGCATGCTTGATGTCTGTCTCCATAGAGGCTGAATCATCATGTTAATCACATAGCTATCCAGTGTTTCCCACAGATCTGAAATATACCTGGGGGGGGTGGTGGTAGCGGGGGGGGGGGGTTTGAGGTGACGTGCAATAACATTAACCTTTCTGTTGGTCGCTTGTTAGCAGACCCTTCACGCGATGGCAGAGCGAACAGGTACAGGCAGGGCCCTGATAGCCTTATAGTTTAAATCTACTACCCACAAATAAACATATGGACATTATTACTATTTTAAAAAATGGTAAATGTATTTAGGAACCTATCAGTGATTTGAAGTGGGGCTGGACCTCAAATCCTCTAGGGGGGTCCGGGGGCATGCTCCCTCTGTACGATTTTTTTTCTTCCATTTTGGAGTTAAATGCATCAATCTGGTGCATTTTAAGAGCACAATAAAGTGACTAGATCTATGGGAACACCTATATTAAACAACTGTATACATTTCAATAATCATAAAATCATGGCCATAACCAATAACATACCATTTCATGAAAAAACACTGAAACTTGTTTATTTATTTATAGTTGGTTCATTTATAGTTGTGAGTGTGTCTGTGCTCCTGAACCAGCCTCTCCTCTCCCCCTGCTCCTCTTTGAGGCAGCAGCAAAGACTCGTTTCTCTCAACAAGTTTTATCTTGCCTTTTTTCACCTAGTTAACTTTTTTTTTTTTTATTCATGCATATTTTACTAATCACACTATAATCATATTACTCTCATATTGGAAGAGGACACTCAGGATTTTCCCAATAGTCTTAATATCCACCGTAACAGAACAGAAAGTAAAGAAATCGCTCACATATATCGGAGCAAATCACCGCTAGCATTGAGGAACAAAACGTATCATAATATCAACATGCAAACGTATCATATCACCGAGTGGGCTTTCTATCAATCTCCCTTTGATAAGGCGTAACATTTAGAGAGGAGATGCTAAACATTGTGTCCTCTGTGTGTTCCTCAGGAGGAGCTGAGGCGGGACATCGCTCGTCTGCAGAAGGAGAAGGAGAAGGCGAGAGTGGCCATCACTCAGGCGGCTGCAGCCACAGTGAAGGCGGCCGCCGCCCTCACACGCTCCCTCCTCACACGCTCCCTCCTCACACACTCCCTCCTCACACACTCCCTCACACACCTCCTCACACTCCACCCATCACTCCTCACATTCCTCCCACAGCGCACACCCCTCCCCCACCTCCTCCTCCTCTTCCTCACACAAACGTAAACGAGAGGAGGAGCGGGACAAAGACAGGAACCGGATCAGAGACCGGCATCACGACAAGGAGAAGAAACGGGAGCGGGACAAAGATCGGGAGAAAGATCGGGAGAAAGATCGGGAGAAAGAGCGGGAGAAAGAGCGAGAGAAAGAGCGAGAGAAAGAGCGAGAGAAAGATCGGGAACTGTGTAGAGAGAAAGATAAAGACAGAGAAGGGGAGATGGAGAAGGAGAGGGACAGACACCGGGACAAAGATCAGGACAGAGACAAAGACAGAGACAAACACAAGAAGAAGAAGAAGCCCTCGTCTTCCTCCAAGGATCACAAGAAGGAGCCCAAACTGTACTGCGTGTGCAAGACGGCGTACGACGAGTCCAAGTGAGTGAAGTAGGGCTGTACCCGAATATTCGTTCGTTGGAGTACTATTCGGGTTTCAATTTCGTTATTTGTTTTTTCGTTTTTTTTCCAAATTGAATTTATTGAAATCTCCAATATCAACGTAAGAGCTTGTGCCTCTTCGGGGGGTGCTAACACTTAACCATAAACGTTATCGTTTACTTTCTCCGTCTTTATATGTAGATATTACATTTCTCCGTTAATCTCCGTCACGTTGTTTCCATAGCAACGACAACTTCCTGTCAACTGCGCTAACTCTCCTTCAAAATAAAAGCATGTCCATAAATAGGAAGCCAAGCCAAATTACACTTAAGACATACACAAATGAAAGTAACACACAATGCGATATCCTTTTCAATTTCAAAGAACACACATTGGGTTAATGTCTAACTTGAACCTAAGACACTTGTAGCCTCTGCTGACGCACAATAAGGGGAATGTCCACACATCACATGTTACATGTTAGACACTTTTATCCAAAGCGACTTACATACTCAGTACTGTGGACAATCCCCACAGGAGCACTTTGGGGTGAAGGGTCTCAGGGACACAACGACATGCTGACTGCAGTGGGGCTTGAACCTGTGCCCCCCTGATCCCAACACCAATACACTAGTCCACTGCGCCACACACCTCCACACAGGCACCTGTCAACCCGCACTCTGCTGTTCCTCAGCGCCGCTCCCCCTCCCTCCCGCTGACATAGTGAATGCAAGGCGTATAGAGAGGCGAAGTCCCTCCCCTTCCGGTGGAGCTCCATGGGACCTTATTTCGGAAAAAGTATGTATTGAAGTCAATGGAGAGAGAAAGACACAGGGAGGCGTGTGGCGCAGTGGATAGAACCTTGGTGTTGGGATCAGGGGGTCACAGGTTCAAACCCCACTGCTGTCAGCATGTCGTTGTGTCCCTGAGACACTTCACCCCAAATTGCTCCTGTGGGGATTATCCACAGTATTGAGTATGTAAGTCGCTTTGGATAAAAGCGTCTAGCAAGTAACATGTAATTATCTTTCAATCCCGTTTGAATTGTGCCATGAATTACACATATGATGTTTGTCAATTTAAAAGATAATTTCCATGTAAAAAAAGTCACAGTTTGTCGTAAAACTGTTGAAATAAAAGACTATGAAAAATACGCAACTAGAAAGACTACAAATCCCAGAGTCCCGGTCCCGCATGCTGGCTCTCAGGGAACCGACTAACTCCCCTTGTGTGTGTGCACAGCTCTCAACGCGCCCAGACTTGTAGTGATTTTCACCTCTTTAATACTTTCCGCCTCGTTCTGAAAGAAGAAGTGAAATGTTTCAACGTGACGGCCGTCTGGGTGTGTGGTGCGAGACGGGAGATGTAGTTCATTGAGCGGTTTCACACAAACAAAGTGTTACTTCACAGTTTTACGACACATTTTAATTTTTTTGACTTGCAAAATTATCTTTTAAATTGACAAACATCATATGTGTAATTCGTGGCTCAATTCAAACGGGATGGAAAGATAATCTTTCTCTCCATTGACTTCAATACATACTTTTTCAGAAATAAGGTCCCATGGAGGAAAGGGAGGGACTTCGCCTCTCCATAGTAATCATAGATAACACGGCAGTTTTCATCTGATTTCAAATAAACAAAGTCTTGCTTTTCAGAATATTAAACTTGTTTCGCCAAATTCAGAAGATAAATACAACTTTGAAGCTTCGGCATAATTACAAGCGGTAGCTTAACGTCACAGCAGGCATAACAACAGCCGGTGTTTCTTGTGAGTGTTTCCCCGCCATTTGCCCACCCCTGCTCTAGATGCTCATGTTAGATAAGGCGCTTTCACACCGGAGTACTTTTCCCAGTATAGTTCCGATAGTTCTTAAAATGTTCGTTCACACCAAAAAAATCCGGAACTAGAACTTAGTTCATGTTCACCTTTCCACCCCCTTTCCCGTCCCTGCTAGAGAGCAGGTACTTTCCTGGGAGAAAAAGGTTCCTATTTCTGATTGGCTGGGCGGATTGCAAACCACGCCCCGTAAAACTCCCAAAACGTGTTGTGAAGCCGCCATTTTATTATCCTCGCATTAGCATTATTAGCATTAGCCCAGCGCAGAAACGCAGAGAGACTAACTTATGGCAACACAAAAGAAAACATGGGAGCGGTGGAGATGAGGAGGTGTCGGCGTTCTGGCGATTTACTCGGAAGGCTTCAGTAGAAGCTGCTGGGACTCCCAGCAGCTTCTACTGAAGCCTTCCCCAACTCCGGGGACTTCCGGCCGGGGACTGTGGGCGGCAGTATACGCCGTGAAGTGGTTTGCGGCCTGCCAGTAAACCCAAAGCAGAAGAAGTGACGTCAGCGGCTTCATTTGCCTAATCCTCCCTCAGGGAACTTATTCCGGTGTGAACGCGATCTGTACTTAGTTCATGAGAACTAAAGAGTTCTCATGAACTAAGTACGGCAAAGTACTTGGTGTGAGCCTATAGTTAAGGAAAGGGCCCCATACTTTGTTAAATAGTTCTTGTTTTCCTTTAATTGAATGTTATTTTCTCTAACGAGACCCATGGAGACAGTTCTTTTAACTGTTTACCAATACTTGGACTGTTTAAATGTTTTCATGAAAGTGCTATTGCTTGCAGCAGACATACATTTAAAAAGATTTGTTCTCGCTTCCTTATGTTCAGTTATTTTGGGTAACAAAACAAAAAACGTGAGCTCCATGATGAACTGCAATGATAACATCTCTATCATAAATGTTACCTCTTCCCAAGACGTTTTAATCTTGGTACACTCCCAAACACAATGAAAGAATGTTTGTCCACATTTAACTTTGCAGACCGTTTACATGCACACAAACCTATAGAACAACATTACAGGGCCGAACACTTTTAAGTAACGTATTGTAGTATTTTAAAGACCACAGTATTTCTGCTTTAATGTAAGTAAAGGCTCTAAAGTCCCTCCTCCTCCTCTCAGGTTCTACATCGGGTGCGACCTCTGCTCCAACTGGTTCCACGGAGCCTGTGTGGGCATCACGGAGAAAGAAGCCAAGAAGCTGGAGGACTTTGTTTGTGACGCCTGTAAACGAGGTCAGGAGGGGGAGAGCACCGAGGAGGAGCTGTTCTGCATCTGCAGGACTCCCTACGACGAATCACAGTACGTATAACCTCACAGCTGGGGGAACGTTTGGTTGGTTTTTTGCAGACATGGCACTTTCCGCACATTAAACAAAGTACAGAACAATGTGTCTGTTAAAGGAAAGAAAAATACCCAGAGATGGCAACAGTACACATCCTTTACTCAAGTAGAAGTACTGACTAAACTTCTTAAGTAAAAGTAAAGAGGCTTTGAAATGTACTTCAGTAAAAAGTACCCATAGCTAGCAGCTGTTTTAAAGAGTACCTGACCTCCCTTTATATTAATAGAACAATAATGTCATTGTTAGCTAATGAATGTTTCCATGCTGAACAACGGCAACATGACAACGTTTCCATTGGGTCCCTCTTCTTTAGAGAAGACCAGGAAATGATGATACAACGGATCGTGTTCAAATCAATAAGGCAAACGCAATGACTCTAAAAGAATAATGATCACGCATCAAACACACATTCAGACTAAAGGAAACCAGCTGTTTGGGAATGAGAGAAGTAGAAAGTACAGGTATTTGAGGTCAACATGTAAGAAGTAGAAAGTAACAAGTATTGAGTTCAACATTGTAAGAAGTAAAAGTACAGGTATTTGTGTTCAACATGGTAAGAAGTAGAAAAAGTACAAGTATTTGAAGTTCAACATGTAAGAAGTAGAAAGTACAGGTATTTGTGGTTCAACATGTAAGAAGTAGAAAGTACAGGTATTTGAGTTCAACCATTAAGAAGTAGAAATACAGGTATTTGAGTTCACATGTAAAAGTAGAAAGTACAGGTATTTGGTACAACATGTAAGAAGGTAGAAAGTACAGGTAATTGAGTTCACATGTTAAGAAGTTAGAAAGTACAGGTATTGGAAGTTCAACATGTAAGAGTAGAAAGTACAGGTATTTGAGTTCACATGTAAGAAGTAGAAAGTACAGGTATTTGAGTTCAACATGTAAAGTAGAAAGTACAGGTATTTGAGTTCAACATGTAGAAGTAGAAAGTACAGGTATTTGAGTTCAACATGTAAGAAGTAGAAAGTACAGGTATTTGTTCAACATGTAAGAAGTAGAAAGTACAGTATTTGAGTTCAACATGTAAGAAGTAGAAAGTACATATTTGAGTTCAACATGTAAGAAGTAGAAAGTACAGTATTTGAGTTCAACATGTAAGAAGTAGAAAGTACAGGTTTTGAGTTCAACATGTAAGAATAGAAAGTACAGGTATTTGAGTTCAACATGTAAGAAGTAGAAAGTACAGGTATTTGAGTTCAACATGTAAGAAGTAGAAAGTACAGGTATTAGTTCACATGTAAGAAGTAGAAAGTACAGGTATTTGAGTGTTCAACATGTAAGAAGTAGAAAGTACAGGTATTAGTTTCAACATGTAAGAAGTAGAAAGTACAGGTATTTGAGTTCAACATGTAAGAAGTAAAAGTACAGGTATTTGGTTCAACATGTAAGAAGTAGAAAGTACAGGTATTTGGAGTTCAACATGTAGAGAGTAGAAAGTACAGGTATTTGAGTTCAACATGTAGAGAAGTAGAAAGTACAGGTATTGAGTTCAAACATGTAGAAGTAGAAAGATACATGTATTTGAGTTCAACATGTAAGAAGTAGAAAGTACAGGTATTTGAGTTCAACTGTAAGAAGTAGAAAGTACAGGTATTTGAGTTCAACATGTAAGAAGTAGAAAGTACAGGTATTTGAGTTCAACATGTAAGAAGTAGAAAGTACAGGTATTTGATTCAACATGTAAGAAGTAGAAAGTACAGGTATTTGTGTTCACAACATGTAGAAGTAGAAAGTACAGGTATTTGAGTTCAACATGTATGAAGTAGAAAGTAACCAGGTATTTGAGTTCAACATGTGAGAAGTAGAAAGTACAGGTATTTGTGTTCAACATGTAGAAGTAGAAAGTACAGGTATTTGAGTTTCAACATGTAAGAAGTGAAAGTACAGGTATTGTAGTTTCAACATGTAAGAAGTAAAAAGTACAGGTATTTGAGTTCAACATGTAAGAAGTAGAAAGTACAGGTATTTGAGTTCAACATGTAAGAAGTAGAAAGTACAGGTATTTGAGTTCAACATGTAAGAAGTAGAAAGTACAGGTATTTGAGTTCAACATGTAAGAAGTAGAAAGTACAGGTATTTGAGTTCAACATGTAAGAAGTAGAAAGTACAGGTATTTGAGTTCAACATGTAAGAAGTAGAAAGTACAGGTATTTGAGTTCAACATGTAAGAAGTAGAAAGTACAGGTATTTGAGTTCAACATGTAAGAAGTAGAAAGTACAGGTATTTGAGTTCAACATGTAAGAAGTAGAAAGTACAGGTATTTGTAGTTCAACATGTAAGAAGTAGAAAGTACAGGTATTTGTGTTCAACATGTAAGAAGTAGAAAGTACAGGTATTTGAGTTCAACATGTAAGAAGTAGAAAGTACAGGTATTTGAGTTCAACATGTGAGAAGTAGAAAGTACAGTAAGTTTGAGTTCACCATGTAAGGAAGTAGAAAGTACAGGTATTTGAGTTCAACATGTAAGAAGTAGAAAGTACAGGTATTTGAGTTCAACATGTAAGAAGTAGAAAGTACAGGTATTTGAGTTCAACATGTAAGAAGTAGAAAGTACAGGTATTTGAGTTCAACATGTAAGAAGTAGAAAGTACAGGTATTTGAGTTCAACATGTGAGAAGTAGAAAGTACAGGTATTTGGTTCAACATGTAGAGAAGTAGAAAGTACAGGTATTTGAGGTTCAACATGTAGAAGTAGAAAGTACAGGTATTTGAGTTCAACATGTAAGAAGTAGAAAGTACAGGTATTTGGTTCAACATGTAGAAGTAGAAAGTACAGGTATTTGAGTTCAACATGTAAGAAGTAGAAGTTACAGGTATTTGAGTTCAACATGTAAGAAGTAGAAAGTACAGGTATTTGAGTTCAACATGTAAGAAGTAGAAAGTACAGGTATTTGAGTTCACATGTAAGAAGTAGAAAGTACAGGTATTTGAGTTCAACATGTAGAAGTAGAAAGTACAGGTATTTGGAGTTCAACATGTAAGAAGTAGAAAGTACAGGTATTTGATGTTCAACATGTAGAGAAGTTCACAAGTCTTGTGAGAAGTAGTAGAAGTACAGGTAATTTGAGTTCAACATGTAAGAAGTAGAAAGTACATGTATTTGAGTTCAACATGTAAGAAGTAGAAAGTACATGTATTTGAGTTCAACATGTAAGAAGTAGAAAGTACAGGTATTTGAGTTCAACATGTAAGAAGTAGAAAGTACAGGTATTTGAGTTCAACATGTGAGAAGTAGAAAGTACAGGTTATTTGTGTTCAACATGTAAGAAATAGAAAGTACAGGTATTTGAGTTCAACATGTAAGAAGTAGAAAGTACAGGTATTTGAGTTCAACATGTAAGAAGTAGAAAGTACAGGTATTTGAGTTCAACATGTGAGAAGTAGAAAGTACAGGTAATTTGAGTTCAACATGTAAGAAGTAGAAAGTACAGGTAATTGAGTTCAACATGTAGAAGTAGAAAAGTACAGGTATTTGAGTTCAACATGTAAGAAGTAGAAAGTACAGGTATTTGAGTTCAACATGTGAGAAGTAGAAAGTACAGGTATTTGAGTTCAACATGTAAGAAGTAGAAAGTACAGGTATTTGAGTTCAACATGTAAGAAGTAGAAAGTACAGGTATTTGAGTTCAAATGGTAAGAAGTAGAAGTACAGGATTGATGTTTCAACAGTAAGAAGTAGAAAGTACAGGTATTTGAGTTCAACATGTAAGACAGTAGAAAAGTACAGGTATTTGTGTTCAACATGTAAGAAGTAGAAAGTACAGGTATTTTGAGTTCAACATGTAAGAAGTAGAAAGTACAGGTATTTGAGTTCAACATGTAAGAAGTAGAAGAAGTACAGGTTATTTGAGTTCAACATGTGAGAAGTAGAAAGTACAGGTATTTGAGTTCAACATGTAAGAAGTAGAAAGTACAGGTATTTGAGTTCAACATGTAAGACGTAGAAAGTACAGGTATCTTGAGTTCAACATGTAAGAAGTAGAAAGTACAGGTTATTTGAGTTCAACATGTAAGAAGTAGAAAGTACAGGTATTTGAGTTCAACATGTAAGACGTAGAAGATAACAGTAAAGTACAGGTATTTGGTTCAACATGTAAGAAGTAGAAAGTACAGGTATTTGAGTTCAACATGTAAGAAGTAGAAAGTACAGGTATTTGTGTTTCAACATGTAAGAAGTAGAAAGTACAGGTATTTGAGTCAACATGTAAGAAGTAGAAAGTACAGGTATTTGAGTTCAACATGTAAGAAGTAGAAAGTACAGGTATTTGAGTTCAACATGTAAGAAGTAGAAAGTTACAGGTATTTGAGTTCAACATGTAAGGAAGTAGAAAGTACAGGTATTTGAGTTCAACATGTAAGAAGTAGAAAGTACAGGTATTTGAGTTCAACATGTAAGAAGTAGAAAGTACAGGTATTTGAGTTCAACATGTAAGAAGTAGAAAGTACAGGTATTTGAGTTCAACATGTAAGAAGTAGAAAGTACAGGTATTTGAGTTCAACATGTAAGAAGTAGAAAGTACAGGTATTTGAGTTCAACATGTAAGAAGTAGAAAGTACAGGTATTGAGTTCAACATGTAAGAAGTAGAAAGTACAGGTATTTGAGTTCAACATGTAAGAAGTAGAAAGTACAGGTATTTGAGTTCAACATGTAAGAAGATAGAAAGTACAGGTATTTGAGTTCAACATGTAAGAAGTAGAAAGTACAGGTATTTTGAGTTCAACATGTAAGAAGTAGAAAGTACAGGTATTTGAGTTCAACATGTAAGAAGTAGAAAGTACAGGTATTTGAGTTCAACATGTAAGAAGTAGAAAGTACAGGTATTTGAGTTCAACATGTAAGAAGTAGAAAGTACAGGTATTTGTGTTCAACATGTGAGAAGTAGAAAGTACAGGGTATTTGAGTTCAACATGTAAGAAGTAGAAAGTACAGGTATTTGAGTTCAACATGTAAGAAGTAGAAAGTACAGGTATTTGAGTTCAACATGTAAGAAGTAGAAAGTACAGGTATTTGAGTTCAACATGTAAGAAGTAGAAAGTACAGGTATTTGAGTTCAACATGTAAGAAGTAGAAAGTACGTTATTTGTAGTTCCAACATTGTAAGAAGTAGAAAGTACAGGTATTTGAGTTCAACATGTAAGAAGTAGAAAGTACATGTATTTGTGTTCAACATGTAAGAAGTAGACAGTACAGGTATTTGTGTTCAACATGTAAGAAGTAGAAAGTACAGGTATTTGAGTTCAACATGTGAGAAGTAGAAAGTACAGGTATTTGAGTTCAACATGTGAGAAGTAGAAAGTACATGTATTTGCGTTCAACATGTAAGAAGTAGAAAGTTACAGGTATTCTGTGTTCAAACATGTGAGTAAGTAGAAAGTACAGGTATTTGTGTTCAACATGTAAGAAGTAGAAAGTACAGGTATTTGAGTTCAACATGTAAGAAGTAGAAAGTACAGGTATTTGAGTTCAACATGTAAGAAGTAGAATACAGGTATTTGAGTTCAACATGTAAGAAGTAGAAAGTACAGGTATTTTTTCAACATGTAAGAAGTAGAAAGTACAGGTATTTGAGTTCAACATGTAAGAAGTAGAAAGTACAGGTATTTGAGTTCAACATGTAAGAAGTAGAAAGTACAGGTATTTGAGTTCAACATGTAGAAGTAGAAAGTACAGTATTTGTGTTCAACATGTAAGAAGTAGAAAGTACAGGTATTTGGTTCAACATGTAAGAAGTAGAAAGTACAGGTATTTGGTTCAACATGTAAGAAGTAGAAAGTACAGGTATTTGGTTCAACATGTAAAGTAGAAAGTACAGTATTTGTTCAACATGTGAGAAGTAGAAAGTACAGGTATTTGAGTTCAACATGTAAGAAGTAGAAAGTACAGAGTAGAAAGTACAGGTATTTGTGTTCAACATGTAAGAAGTCAAAGTAAAAAGTCTTCAGAAAAACAAGTCTTGGAGTAAAGTACTGATACCAGAAAAATGTACTTAAATACAGTAACAAAGTATTTGTACTCCACTACTGGTTTAACCTCTTCTGATTTCTCCCTCAGGTTCTACATCGGGTGCGACCGCTGTCAGAACTGGTACCACGGGCGCTGCGTGGGGATCCTTCAGAGCGAGGCGACCCACATCGATCTGTACGTGTGTCCGCAGTGCCAGTCCACCGAGGACGCCATGACGGTCCTCACGCCGCTCACCGACAAGGACTACGAGGGGCTGAAGAGAATACTGCGCTCCTTACAGGTACGGAGAGAAATAATGTCTGTCCGGCTGTCGCTACTACAAAGTAAGGCTGCACAGTTAGTACTTAGTTTTTCCCAAATCACAACATGGTTTAGTGCAATATTCAAATTGCAGGAAGAGCAATATTTGATCTAAATATCTAGATCAGAGGTGCCCAGTCGACCGCGGGGGCAATGCTGGTAGATCGCGAGTCATTCATAAAAAATAAATCCAGCTCCGTTAAAATAGACGGAACAGGTTTTGATCCCTCCTCCCTGCCACTTAATTCAGGAGTTTACTTGATTGACAGAAAAAGCGACCTATCGCTTTCCAGTCTGTTAACCCAGAATGCAAAGCGATACAAAATCAGTCAAGTGCCGGGAAAACTCAAATTAAGTTAAAGAGACAAACAACAAAATGAGTGCGGGACCGAGCAAGAAGCTAAAGACAAACCACTTCCACCCAGAATGGGAGGAAGAATATTTGTTTGTGATGTCACATTCAAAGGTTATTTGCCTTATTTGTAAAGCAAGCGTCGCTCTGCCAAAGAAAGGTAACGTGGAGAGGCATTATCGGAGTGTTCACAAGGCATAGCAGCGACTTCCCTCCGAGTAGCGAGTTGAAAAAGACACACGGCGGAGATGGCGGAGAGAAGCGCTCCAAGGTGGTTAAACTTTACCCGTCTCGATGCTCGTTACCTAAAGTGCAATAAGAGTTCAGCATGTGAGGGCGGTAACACGAGCAATGTGTCTAAACATTTATCAAAAGTGCTCCACATCCAGACGGAGGAATGCACCGGGTTCGACCGTCTTTCTAGTAGCTCTGTAGCCCCATCCACGAGTAACGTTTCCACGTCAGGTGTTCTGTATGTTAGCAGCAACACACCGAGTTAACCACATTATACAAACATTAATGATTAGAGGAAACTGTTATTTATTTAGTTAAAGTTTCAGCTATTCTGTTCACAGTTCTGTCATCACATTATTTAATACGATTTGTTAAAACGTTGTTGTTTCTTTTGATGCGAAATATTATTTATTTTATTTAAATAAAAAGCAATGTTAGTTTAAATATATATGTATCTTTGAATCAAGTATTCATCTTTATTGTCTTGTTAGTTTCCACATGCCTAAAACAACCTCAAGCTAAATCTAAAAGTCGAGGGCTAAATCAGAGCGTTTGAGAAAGGCGTCCACCCTAACCCTGATACAGTAATAGTCTGAATAGTCGATTAATCGTTTCATTAATCGATAGATTAATCGATTATCAAATGAGTCGTTTGTTGCAGCCCTATTATCCCATGTATAAATAAAACGTGTTATTCAGCAACCCTTGCAATTTGGGATTTTATTTTTGGTTGGCAGACCTCGGTGAGCTGGTCATTTCAAAAGTAGCTCACCAGTCAAAAAAGTGTGGGCACCCCTGCTCTAGGTGTATGATCCTTTTAATATATATGTAAATGGTAATGCATATTCTGAAGTGAAGTTTCCAAACCGAAATAAATATTAGAATAAAACTCACCCATAAAACTTTTTCTATACTTATTTATCTTGGAGAAAAACAAATGTTCGGCTCTGTAAAATATATATACAAACACAAGAAGTTAGAAGTAAGAATGTGCAATATAAAATAGAATAAAAACATTTATAGAAACGAGGTGGCGCACATAACGGCACATTTATTTTGTATCTCCGTCCTTTTCTTATAATCTCTCACTTCAAAATGATGATGACCTATAATCATTGCCCAGACTCTACTTAACCACATCATGACCTTAAATTTGACCTCTAACAATACAGTCTTATCATATTTATTAAATGGCCTGACGCCATATTCCCAAATATCTCAGAAAGTGGGAGATTTAAAGGGGACCTATCATGCAAAATGCACTTGTTGATGTCTTCTCTACATCACCATGTGTCCCCGGTGTGTCAGGGAACTCACGCAGCGTCAGGAAATAAAACCCTCTCTCTTTTCCTCCGTACCCAAATCTCTAAAAACGGGGAACAACGGAGCTGATCCAGATTTGCGTCCGATATGACGTAATATCTGAAATGTGGACCCACGGCCCAATCAGAAACGTTGCTATCAGAAACAATGCCCGACTGTTTTGGACGTAATATGGTCGGTGTTTACATTAGCATCGCTAACACTCAGAGCTAACCTGTACTGGAGAGCATGTGTGTGAAGAAGCAGGAAGTAAAAAGGAACTCACCTTGTGGTATAACCGGCAAGAGAGAAAGCCTTTGAGCTCCAAACTGTTTCAGAGAGAATCCTTGATAATCCATGATATGGCGTTTCATCACGGCAGCATTTAGTTTAGACAGTAGCTGCCGGGTCCCGCATGAGCTCAGACCCCTCCTCTTTAAAGCTTTATCCCCAAATCAGCACTTTAGAAACAGGAAGTGAAATAGAGGGATATGAGGCATGGCTAGAATGACCTGTTTGGTATTTTGAGCAAAATGTTGAGTATGCTATTGCCTACAAATAACTGTTTTTAAGAGCTTATCAAAACTCTTTTTTTAAATCCTTTATACCACCATTATGTGTGGTGGTTGAGCAGCCTGACGGCCCAGGGGTAGCAACTGTAAAATAATGTCTACTCCTTCTTGGTTTTGGTTTCATTGGTACTCCATCTTATAAGTGTGTTATCTTTCTGTTATTTCTACAGTCTCATAAAATGGCGTGGCCTTTCTTGGAGCCGGTGGATCCTCACGACGCTCCGGATTATTATCGCGTCATCAAGGAGCCCATGGGTAAGAACTGGATCACAGACATTATCATGAGTTCCTTAAACCTGGAAAGCAAATGTCCAAAGCATCAAACCTTTCCTGACCTGATGAAATGCTCAGAATAACAATAAACCCTCTGTTCATTTCACGTTATGAATAATCTAGAAAATGTAATCGTATAAGTCTCCGTCCGCTCGTAGACTTCTCCATGCTGTTTATTCCACGATATGAACAACATGTATTTATTTAATCACATGTGTCTCCGTCCGCTCGTAGACTTCTCCACGATGGAGACGCGTCTGCAGAAGCGACATTACCAGAAGCTCACGGAGATCGTGGCGGACGTGACCAAAATCTTCGATAACTGTCGCTACTACAACCCCAACGACACGCCCTTCTTCCAGTGTGCCGAGGTGCTGGAGGCCTTCTTCGTTCAGAAGCTCAAAGGCTTCAAAGCCAGCAGGTAAACACATGTGCTGAACATCTGGGTCTCTCTCCCTCCATGACATCACTCACTTTTAACCCTTTGTTTACCACCGGCATGCGCAGGACGTTGATCCACCTGGAGATCAGAGAGTATATGGAGTCACTGCTGCTCGGCTCAAACCTACAGAGCTGACAAACATTAGGACATTAGACCGATTTCAAACCCAGATAATAAAATATAATTACAATAACACTCGGAATACTTATTTCTCTTTATACTTAATAACATTAAGTCCTAGTACTAGAAGGGGTTAAATGCACATGTCACTGTGTGCATGTGTGTGTGACCATTGAAGAGGGTTTCATTAAAGTAAAAATACGCTATAAAGACTAAACGATATATTTATATAAACATAAGACAATAAGGTAAAATGTCTAAAAATAAATACAATAAATTATGTTTATAAATATAAGAATTTTAAGGAAAATATCCACTTTAAAATAAAATAGAATATAAATATGTATATTATGTATATATTTATATAAATAAAATGTAGTAAGAATTTCCGATAAAAGATTAATTTAGAATAGAAAATGTCCAATAATTAAGATATATATGGAATGTGTTCATTAACATAAGAAGCTAGTTTAAGAATAAGCAATAAAATATATTTAGAAAAACATTCGATTTTCAAGTTAAATGTCCAATAAAACATGAAATGGGACCGAAATATGTAGGAGCCTTTCTGTCCATTAGGTCTTCACACGTGTGTGTATCGTGTGTGTATCATGTGTGTATCGTGTGTGTATCATGTGTGTATCATGTGTGTATCGTGTGTATCGTTGCATTTGTGTGTGTTCACCTTTGCTGCATGCCTTTTTGATTTACGCCATCCCATTCTCTCTTTTCTTACAGATTGTCAGATTCTTAAAGTAGTTGCCGTCTGGACTGGATGCTGGCCTCTCTATATATAAAAACAATAACTTAAGAAGGAAATCACACACACAAACACACCAATGTGCTTTCATGTAAACGCCGGCAATTTCACATTTTTGGTAATATAATCAGTTTAATCAGAAAATGCAATCAAGGGACCCTTTCTTCTCATTATTTCCTCCAATCTGGCCTTTTTTCAACAATAACTCACGTCTTAATCAGGAGTTTAATGCATTTATTGTATTTATTTTCTGAGCTTCAATAGATGATGTGTCCACCTTACGGGATATAAAACAAAAACCATATTTGAGCTGCGTATTTTGTTATATAGAGATATTTATGAGAAGTTTTGTATGTTACATCCCCTTTGAGTTTGATTGAGCTGGTTGTTAAGATCTTGAATGTACATACTTTTTTATCATGTACAGCGGTTGTATGTTTGAATGTTTTAAATAATCATGAAACCAATCATTTTTAGATAGTATGATTTTTAAGAAAATGTACTACAAAGTGCTTCACAACCTCAGTTTGGAAGCTTTCCTCCCTAAAGGCATTCCCAGATGTTTCCTCCTGCAGGATTCTCCGCTTTTGCATCTGCTGTGTTGTGTTTGTCGCAGAAATAAATATAAAAATCACGAAGAGCTCTCAACTCTCCCCTCTCTCCACATCCTGTAGGTCTCATAACAACAAGCTACAGTGTTCCACGGTCTCTTAGAAAAAGCAGCGCACGTTTCTCAAACAACAAAAAAAATGCACTTGCCAAGAAAACGGCTATTTTTCTGAACTGTGTGACGGACTCTCGTGCTGCGTTCAGGGTCTGCGTTGACGCTCTGAAAGGGACCTTTTTTTTGGACCTGTGTTCGTCGGTGGGACTGAACTGAGGAGCGTTCAGAAGACGGTTTACCTCGGAGAAAAGACTCTTTAAGGAGCTCTCATATTTCCATGTTTATTTTTTTTTTGGGATCTCAGTCTTTTCATTCTTTGTCTTTCTTGTTTAACAAAAGGCCATCCGACATTTCCAACGAGAAATTTGAATATTGACGAACAATAGCTGAGTTTTACTGAGCATCAAGTGTCTAAATTAGCCTTTTTCCACTTTTTGTTTAGAAAGACGGTTGGACAGCAGTAGGTTTAACGTCTTCGACCTACTGATCGAACAGTAATAAGCTATTGTAAATGGATCGACTGACTCAGAAGGACGACTCGCTAAATCTGAAGGTTTCTGCCCTGTTTGTAAAAAAAAATAATGACTATAATTGTCCAATTTTCACCTGATTTCTTTTTCTTTTTTTGTATTACATCTGGAGAAATATTGATGTATATGGAACTTAATAAAATATAAAAGACTGATATCTTCCTTGATGTGTGAAAATGTTTTTTAAACTTGATTATAATAATAAAAAATGTCTGAATTTGGGGGATTGTTGCTTATAATTAATGAATGCATATATCTGGGCAAAAAATCCACATGAAAAGTCATGAGATAAAAACAGCAATTTGACAAAAATCTGTACCACTTTACAATAAGACTACCCTTATAAAGGATTCATAAAGAGTTTATAATTAGGTTGAAAACACTTTATTAATCATTAAGAACCAGTTCTAACATAGTTTGCATCAACACAGGCAGGGCTGGCCCTCGGCATAGGCAGTATAGGCGAATGCTAAGGGCGCATCAACCCATAGGGGGCGCCGAAAATTGGGGAGAAAAAAAAAAAGTTCGAAATTAAAAAAATATATTTTGTCATGATTTTGGATCAACAAAGTACATCTTATTATCTTATACTAACAGAACTATGCCTATATTGTGTACAGCGCCCATAAACTGCCCCCCCCCCCCCCTCCCAAATCAAGTTGAACTGCCCCAGCCCCAGTAAAACCCAGAGGTTTATGTGAAATTGTTCTTTTTTTGAAATAATGGAAGTGTGCAATTATAGGTTTTAATTTTATATTTGTGTTAATTTAAAATAAATCAAACTCCCAAAAAACGTACACAGCTTCTGTGTGCTTTTATTAACATTGGAATTTACTGTGTAAGCGGCCGCGGGGGGAGAGCTTTAGAGAGCTCTCTCCTGAAAGACTGATAACCTCAGCTCAGTGAGGTAAAGGCACACCTTTATATGATCATTATAGTTATACAAAAATAAGAGAATAGGTGAAAAACAGGTATAAAATACTATATGACAGTACAAAAAAGTTGTTATTAATAAACAAGAATACAGTTTGAAAGGGGAGTGATTTGTAAAGTATCCATAAAGAAAATCTACTTCCAGTTCTGTTTCATATGGGTGTTGAGAGATGTATCCTTAGATTTCCTAATGTTGCTCTCAAAGTGCACCAGATTGATTCAATTCAATTCAAAACCTTTATTTATCCAGGTAAAATCCCATTGAGATCAATGATCTCTTTTTCAAGGGAGACCTGCAGCATGCTTTTAACTTCAATATTACACAATATACACCACAACCATGCACGCGCGAGTCATAGTAAGTGTAAGTGTCTGCATTTGGGGGGGGGGGGGGGGGTGCCAGCTAAAATCTTGCCTAGGGCAGCAAATTGGTCAGGGCTGGCCCTGAACAGAGGCTCACTATTTGGCAAGAGGACTAAGCCTTATATTGGCTACTTAGCGAGAATCAACTCAACAGATACCAAGGATGCTGGCTGATGAAGAAGACGAAGTAAGCTAGGTAGCCAATAAGACTTGGCAGTACAGATAAATGGGCTCACTATTTGGCAAGCAGCCGGTCACAGTTGGCCTGTTAATCTCGTTTTATAAAAGCTTATTCATGATTTACAACCTAATTAATAAGTGAATTACAAACTATTCGTAAACACTTTATAAGGGTAGTCTTATTGTAACGTGGTACCCAAAAATCTGAGCTTTTGAGAAAATAAATATGATATATAAAGTCAGCGTTATGCGACAAATGTCCAAATTATGAAATACAAAAGTCATAACGAGTAAAAGGTAGAAATTATGAGATTAAGAGTCAAAATGACACATATTTATGGGATAAAAAGTCAATCATGAGATCTAAAGTGGCAGTTATGAGGTAAAAAAAGTAATAAACATTGTCATAATGATGAGAACTACGTAAAGATTGATAAAATAAGTAAAAACTATTAAATAAAAAGTAAAATATAAGATTTAAAGTCAAAATCACAAGATTTTGAAATGAAAAGAGGTTGAAATTATTAGATAAAGTCATAACTACGGGATAGTGATGAGATAAAAAGGTAAATTATGAGATCTAAAGTCATAATTACGAGATAGAAAAATCGAAATTATGAGATTAATCGAAATTATGAAGTAAAGAGTCATTATGGGATAAAATGTCAGTATGAAGTGATGAAAAAAATCGAAATTATGAGATAAAAAGGTGTGACATGAGGTACCTTATGTAGTAACAAAGAAACGTGTCGTTTTCTATTGTAAATGTACAAAAAAGTATCGACATTGTTCGACGGGACGGTTTGTCCACTGTAAAAGTGTCATTCCATGAGGACCAACATCCACAGATCTGGGATCAGCTCACTCGTCACAAGCATCCAATGAAAAACCAGAACGACTGTTAAAAGCCGAGTCAGGATCAGTTTCCGTGCAGTATGATTCTGCCGCGCTACGGAGATATCGCGATACCCACATTACGACACTTCCTGTTTGCTTCGTGATTTTTTTCAAACGGACCAATGAGAAGAGGCGGCTGGATGCTTCTGCTCAAACGGACCAATCAGAGGGCTCCGTTTCAGTAATTTAAAGGTCTGTCCGGCACTTTTCGAGTATTACAACCTCCGAGCGAGAGCCAGGTAAGAACGTGTCTCCTACTTATCAAGCTTTATTAAAAGAAATGTCATTTTATCCTTGAAAAAATACAGTTTTGCATACTTGTATGTGGTTTATTGACGATATTACCAACTGTAGCTGGCTGTCAGGGGTTTATTTTGGTGTCAATCCGTCCATATGTTTGACATGAGGCAGCTAAAAGTGACTTAACCTATATTTCTTTGCAGGAAAAACCACTTAAAACTTCATTTTTACTGCTGCTAAGCTTCCCTGTCACCTGCAAACATGTCTGCTCCGTCATGTGAGAACGCCGACCGTCTGAACAAATTCAAGAACAAAGGCAAAGATGCCAATGTGAGTTTTATTTCTGCGACGTTTTAGCTTCTTAATCCACATATTTGAAGTTTAAATGTGACTTTAAATTGACCGTAAATGCAGGAGCTTCGACGCAGGAGGGTGGAGGTGAACGTGGAGCTCCGAAAGGCGAAGAAAGATGACCAGATGTTCAAAAAGAGAAATGTGGCAGTGTTTCCTGACGAGGCCACTTCCCCTCTGCAGGAGAGGACCCAGAACTGTCAGGTGAGCGTTTTAAAACACATATTTTAAAACGAATGAAACGTTAAATCTATTGTTCCAGCTGGTTTTACACGACATCAATGTGGTTTTATATGCAGAGAATACAAGAAAACCCCATTTATAATGTTCTAAAAAGTCAATAATGTAACTTTTTTTTGTAGTTTAATCTTTGAAATGTATTCTGCTCTGTGCTGCTGATCTGAGATCTGTTAGTTGAGGAATGTAAGGGGTCGGTTTTAACACCACAGACCCCACCCTTAAATCCCTTTAGCATGTACTTTGTATGCATTCATGTCTTTGTGAAACTCCCTATATGTGTTTTTTATTTAATCACATTTTCAGCAGTCCTATTCAAAATGGTTGCCTACTTTCTTCTGATTAGAATCAATCTGACAAAATGGAAACGTATTGTTTGATAACGTTAAACAGAGGGATAGGGATACTGTGCTTCACTGATACAATGCTATTGTATTAGCATGGGCTGAACGGCATTATAATCTATTCTAACAAATATATATTCTTCTAAAAGTTGTTGAATTAAAATAGGCTGGGGATTTTTCTCCTCATTGATAAAGAACCATGTTTTTCTACGTTATGATCTATCATCATTTAAGATGTTACGGTAGCACGGACGTTGCATATTTCTTTGTGATAGAAAAACATAGACCTCCATAAATACTTTTTATTACATGTACGTTTTATCAAATTCTCAACCGCCTACTTGTTTCAGCTGTATCTACAGTACTGCAGCCTAATGTATTCATTTGACCGAGGTACAAATTGGATAATGATAAGTAACATTACGTGGGATTGTAACTTCATGTCCTCTTTGTTGTTGTTGGCTGTATCTATCATTTTTCTAGACAATGTAGCGGTTAGGAGTTGTTGTTGTTGTTGTTGATCTTCCCTGTGTTGTCCTCCTGCCAGGCGTTCAGACAGTGGACGGTGGAGGAGATCCTCACTGGAGTGAACAGTGGAGACGCAGAGACTCAGCTGCAGGCCACTCAGGCAGCACGGTAACAACACATTTATCATTATATATATATATATATATATAAAGGTGCCTCTGTGGAACTCTCTCTCTCTGTGGAACTCTCTCTCTCTGTGGAACTCTCTCTCTGTGGAACTCTCTCTCTGTGGAACTCTCTCTCTCTCTGTGGAACTCTCTCTCTGTGGAACTCTCTCTCTGTGGAACTCTCTCTCTGTGGAACTCTCTCTCTGTGGAACTCTCTCTCTGTGGAACTCTCTCTCTCTGTGGAACTCTCTCTCTCTGTGGAACTCTCTCTCTGTGGAACTCTCTCTCTGTGGAGCTCTCTCTCTGTGGAACTCTCTCTCTCTGTGGAACTCTCTCTCTCTGTGGAACTCTCTCTCTGTGGAACTCTCTCTCTGTGGAACTCTCTCTCTCTGTGGAACTCTCTCTCTGTGGAACTCTCTCTCTGTGGAACTCTCTCTCTGTGGAACTCTCTCTCTGTGGAACTCTCTCTCTCTGTGGAACTCTCTCTCTGTGGAACTCTCTCTCTCTGTGGAACTCTCTCTCTCTGTGGAACTCTCTCTCTCTGTGGAACTCTCTCTCTCTGTGGAACTCTCTCTCTCTGTGGAACTCTCTCTCTCTGTGGAACTCTCTCTCTGTGGAACTCTCTCTCTGTGGAACTCTCTCTCTGTGGAACTCTCTCTCTCTGTGGAACTCTCTCTCTCTGTGGAACTCTCTCTCTGTGGAACTCTCTCTCTCTGTGGAACTCTCTCTCTGTGGAACTCTCTCTCTCTCTGTGGAACTCTCTCTCTGTGGAACTCTCTCTCTGACACCGCTCTCAGAAGCTGCGAAGAAGACCTGTCTTTTACGTTGGCTTTTGTTTCTACTTAAAGTGTGTGAACTCCCCCATAGTGATCACATCTGACAGTCTCACCTCCTCTCACTCACCTCCTCTCCTCTCACTCACCTCCTTTCTCCTCTCACTCACCTCCTTTCTCCTCTCACTCACCTCCTCTCTCCTCTCACTCACCTCCTCTCACTCACCTCCTCTCTCCTCTCACTCAGCTCCTCTCCTCTCACTCACCTCCTCTCACTCACCTCCTCTCACTCACCTCCTCTCACTCACCTCTCTCCTCTCTCACTCACCTCCTCTCACTCACCTCTCTCCTCTCACTCACCTCTCTCCTCTCACTCACCTCCTCTCCTCTCACTCACCTCCTTTCTCCTCTCACTCACCTCCTCTCTCCTCTCACTCACCTCCTCTCTCCTCTCACTCACCTCCTCTCACTCACCTCCTCTCACTCACCTCCCACTCACCTCTCTCCTCTCACTCACCTCTCTCCTCTCACTCACCTCCTCTCCTCTCACTCACCTCTTCTCCTCTCACTCACCTCCTCTCCTCTCACTCACCTCCTCTCACTCACCTCCTCTCCTCTCACTCACCTCCTCTCCTCTCACTCACCTCCTCTCACTCCTCTCCTCTCACTCTCCTCTCACTCCTCTCCACTCACCTCCTCTCCTCTCACTCCTCTCACTCCTCTCACTCACCTCCTCTCCTCTCACTCACCTCCTCTCCTCTCACTCCTCTCACTCCTCTCCTCTCACTCCTCTCTCACCTCACCTCCTCTCACTCAACTCACCTCCTCTCACTCAACTCACCTCCTCTCACTCACTCACCTCCTCTCCTCTCACTCACCTCTTCTCCTCTCACTCACCTCCTCACTCACCTCTTCTCCTCTCACTCACCTCCTCACTCAACTCACCTCCTCTCACTCAACTCACCTCCTCTCACTCAACTCACCTCCTCTCACTCAACTCACCTCCTCTCCACTCACTCAACTCACCTCCTCTCACTCAACTCCTCTCCTCTAACTCCTCTCCTTAACTCCTCCCTCCTCTCCTCTAACTCCTCCCTCCTCTCCTCTAACTCATCTCCTCTCTCCTCACAGGAAGCTCCTCTCCCGGGAGAAGAACCCCCCGATCAACCAGCTGATCAGCGCGGGTCTCATCCCGAGGTTCGTGTCCTTCCTGAGCCTGGTGGATTCCCCCCCCATGCAGTTTGAAGCGTCCTGGGCTCTCACCAACATCGCCTCGGGGACCTCAGAGCAGACGGCAGCCGTGGTGGAGGGGGGGGGCATCCCCGCCTTCATCGGCCTGGTCAACTCCCCCCACCAGCACATCAGCGAGCAGGCCGTGTGGGCGCTGGGGAACATCGCCGGTATTTATTAAGCCATCTTCTTCACATTGTATCTACAGAGGTGGATTACAATGAAGTAGCTTTAGTACAAGTAGAACTTTTAGGTACTCAAGTATTTATATTGTATGCTAATACTTCTACTGCGCTCCATTTCAGAAGCCAGTATTGTACTTTTAGCTCTACTTATCAGGGTTCTTACGGTCATTGAAAAGTCATGGAAATTCAAAATGCTAATTCCAGGCCCTGGAGAAGTTATGGAAATGTAACCAAAGTTGCATAAAATATAATTTATATTTTATCTAATCGCCCAAATAGTAATACTTAATGATAATCACAGGAACACAGATCCTCAGGGACTCTGTCAACTCCTGGGACCGAGAGGGGCTGTTGTGCACAGTCTGATACAAGCTCATATTATCAGCGTTAAGAGTATTTTATACTGAATAGTAATGAAACGTAAAATGGCATTTAACTGACGAGGTGTTTTGCTGGTGAGAGATTTGAGTTGCTTTAGCGCGTAGAAGCTAGTAAGCCTATTTGATTTGTTTTAGATAGGCTCAACATGTTCCAGATGCAGACCTTATTTTCCTGTTCCATGTTAAAATAAACCATTTTCAGTGGAACCGCTGAAAGAGTAATTTTTTTGGTCATTGAAAGTCATTGAAAGTCATTGACGCATTAATGATCATAATCCAGTTATTTAATATATATGATTCTGAAATGGGACATGACACATATCAAATACTTTCACTTAAGCCAACTCTGTGTATTTGACACATCTTCCAAAAAGTCGCACCTGGTTCTTTTCCCAAAAATGTAGAAATGTCTCATATTCTATAGATCAGGCCGTCCTTAGTATCAAACTGGTTTTTAGCCACTCAGATTTTACTTTATTGGTGGTATTACTTGCAGATGTATGTTTTCTCATCTTGTCTTAATGAGCCGTGTTGTTCGTCCCCTCTCTCAGGCGATGGCTCTGCCCTCAGAGACCATGTGATCAAACACGGAGCCGTCCTCCCTCTGCTCAGCCTGCTGGCCGTGCCCGACCTCTCCGTGCTCACTGTGAGTGCTTCCAGTCATCTGGTTTATTATCTGACTTGGTTTGTCCATACATGTACTTTTCTTATAATGGGAGAAAATGTCCTTACAGGCAGTTTAAAGGGGAAAAAACACCTTATTGAATTCCTTAAACACATTTAAAAGAATATATTCTGATTATTCTACATAAGTATTTCAAGAAAAGAAAAAAACAGCCGAACTAATTATTACAAAATTAAGTTTAAAAGTCATATTCACCATAATAATTTACATTTCAATGATCTTTATAGATTTAAACATACACTGAATTAGATCTGGTGTATAATGATGGATACATACGCAGAGAGGACTTAAAAAGGAACACATATCAAATCCAAAAAAGGTATAAATATACAAAGTAAAATAGCAATTTGGGGGTAAAAGTGCACTTTATCAGAATTTAAAGAATGAAAAACAATTTTTAACAACAGAGGGCGCTACATAACACACTTCCAGGAAACGTCAGCACTGGGAGACTTGAATATTTTATTGAAAAAAGCTACATGCAATCAAAAAACAGCTGTGGGTGAAATGGACCCGTTGCTCATTCGGCTCGGTCTGAAAATGACCTCAGGTGAAACGTGACCTGAGTTCAGATACCTGAGCCTAGAGTATCCTGGCGCATGAAGCTTATTTCCTGCTCACACATTGGCAGAGCGATAAAACCCATGTGCCGACAAAAGCATTGAATAATCTCCAGTAACTCTTAAGTGGTGTTCCCCCATGTTAGAGCCAATTAGGATGTACCTAGTCGGTCATGTCGTTGCCATGCTGGTCAAACATAAATCTGGAATTATAGTATGAAATATTTCAAAAAGGATCTCATTAGTTGAGATATTATCAATTGCGCTTTTTCCAAGACGTTGTATCATTTCAACGTGTACACTAGTGCTGTAGCGACGCGTCGACGTCGCTACAGCACTAGTGTACACACGGTGAATGTAAATTGCTCCAAGTTCGTCAGACCTATTAGGCATGTTTGATATTCACTGATTACTCATCATATTAATGGATAAATAAAGCGCCTTGAGCACCAGGAAAAGCGCTATATAAATCAAATGTATTATTACAATAAATAAGGCTTAAGTAAAAGTATGAATATCCGAAGTGAAATGGAGAACTTTATCAGAATTGAAAGTATGGAGAACACAAGCAAATGATACATGGTCATTCCCCTCTGTCCCCACTAGAGGGCGCTCTGACTCGACACTCCTCTCTCAGCAAAGGGCTCTCTTATATTCTGTATAAGTATTTATTTAAATAAAGTATTACGTTTAAAAATGTGTTAATTGAGAAATATCAAATTCAACATAATTTGTAATATCCGCTTTTATTGAGAATCAGACTCGGGTTTATTTAGTAAGAACCTTACACATTAACACAGTAAGAGGAATCTAGTTGTAAACCAAGAGCAAATATACATAGAAAAACTATTACAAGAAATACTGTTTGAAGTACAATAGCAATATGACTTATTATTCAAGAAATGTACTTTCAGTCATTCTCCTCTGTCCCCACTAGAGGGCGCTCTGACACCATGCCTCCTCTCATATCAAACTAACCTCTCTCTCTCTGCAGGTGGGCTACCTGAGGAACGTGACCTGGACCCTCTCTAACCTCTGCAGGAACAAGAACCCGTCCCCCCCCCTCGCAGCCATCCAGCAGATCCTGCCTGTGCTGGTGCGTCTGCTGCACCACGAGGACCGGGAGGTGCTGGCCGACACCTGCTGGGCCGTGTCCTACCTGACGGACGGCTCCAACGACCGCATCGAGGTCATGGTGCAGACCGGGCTCATCCCCCGCCTCGTCAAGCTGCTCGGGTTCGAGGAGCTGGCCGTCGTGGTGCGTACCAAACCTCTTATATGTGGTGTTTTTATTTTGTATAATCGGAAGGAAATGTATGTGTTTATAGCGTCAGTCCCCAGAGGAGGTGAGTGAGAGGAGGTGAGTGAGAGGAGGTGAGTGAGTGAGAGGAGGTGAGTGAGGAGGAGGAGGTGAGTGAGAGGAGGTGAGTGAGTGAGAGGAGGTGAGTGAGTGAGGTGAGTGAGTGAGGTGAGTGAGAGGAGGTGAGTGAGTGAGAGGAGGTGAGGGTGAGTGAGTGAGTGAGAGAGAGGAGGTGCGTGAGTGGAGGTTGAGTGAGCGAGAGGAGGTGCGTGCGTGCGGTGAGGGGCGCGGTGAGTGCGTGAGACGCGGCGGGGCGTGCGGGCGGGGCGTGCGTGCGCGCGGGCGTGCGTGCGCGGCGGGCGTGCGTGCGCGGCGTGCGTGCGCGCGCGGTGCGTGCGTGCGCGGCGGTGCGTGCGTGCGTGCGGTGCGGTGCGTTGCGTGCGCGGCGGTGCGTTGCGCGCGCGGCGGTGCGTGCGCGGCGTGCGTGCGTGCGCGCGGTGCGTGGGCGGCCGGTGCGTGCGGTGCGTGCGTGGGTGCTGCGTGCGCGGCGGTGCGTGCGCGCGCGGCGGTGCGTGCGCGCGCGCGCGTGCGTGCGCGCGGCGGTGCGTGCGTGCGCGGCGGGTGCGTGCGCGGCGGTGCGTTGCGTGCGCGGCGGTGGCTTGCTGCGCGGCGGTGCGTTGCGCGCGCGGCGGTGCGTGCGCGGGCGCGGTGCGTGAGCAGAGGACGGCGGTGACGTGAGAGGACAGAGGAGGTGAGCGTCAGTCCCCATCAATCAACTGTCACAGAACACAGTACATGGGGCAGCGAGAGGAAGGGCTCACAGCTCTTGCATGTTGTAGATTGACCCTTTTTTAGGAGCAGTAAGAAAATCAACATTCCATTTTTTATTTGTTTCAACCTAAAACATTGATTTAAGGAAATCTAAAATAGGTGTTGTTCATGTGGTTGCAAGTAGTAGTAAAACAGAGATTATTAAGAAATATATAAAGCCATTATTTTATGTAAAGAGCATTTGGAAAAGCGTTATTAAAATCTAATGTATTATAAGATTTAAAAAAACTGATTGTGAGATTTTTAAAATGAGAACTTAATAATTACGATTTTAACAAGTCAAAACTATGACTTCATCGTCGTATTGATCAATAAGGCCACAGTGCTGACTTCCAAGGCATTATGAGATTTAAAGATCCTGATATTTTGAAATACCTATGAATCAAAAGTATGACTCATTCGGCTCGGTCTGAAAATGACCTCAGGTGAAACGTGACCTGAGTTCAGATACCTGAGCCTAGAGTATCCTGGCGCATGAAGCTTATTTCCTGCTCACACATTGGCAGAGCGATAAAACCCATGTGCCGACAAAAGCATTGAATAATCTACAGTATGTAATCATTGGGAAGTCAGATTGGCTTTGATGAATATGTGTGCTGGGAATTAGGGCTGCACGATTTGGGGAAATAATCTAATTGTGATTTTTCTGACAGATGTTGCGATTGGATTTGCGATATTTGTTTTTAAGCGACCCAAGGGAATGAAACTCCCGTTGGGTTGCTTTAAAGTCAAGCGTCAGTTTAAGATTCACCCTGTAATAGAAACATGTGATGGAGCATTACTAACCTGACTCAGATGCTTTGCCAAACCATCTAAAGCTCCATTGGAAGCCATTTGGAAAAGTATTTCAAGTGATTGGATCAATCTGTCTATCAGCTTCTATCATGGGCCACTTCTGATTGGTTAACAATGGCTGGTAACACACAAGAGAAACAAACTTCTTTTCTTTTTTTTAAACAAAAAAAAAGTGTTACTTCACAGTTTTACGACACATTTAAATGTTTTGACTTGCAAAATTATCTTTAAAATTGACAATCATCATGTGTGTAATT
Organism: Gymnodraco acuticeps; assembly: GCF_902827175.1. NCBI lineage: Eukaryota > Metazoa > Chordata > Actinopteri > Perciformes > Bathydraconidae > Gymnodraco > Gymnodraco acuticeps. The sequence goes on from NW_022991393.1 coordinate 92,740, forward strand.
CGTGGCTCAATTCAAACGGGATTGAAGGATAATCTTTCTCTCCATTGACTTCAATACATACTTTTTCTGAATTAAGGTCCCATGGAGCTCCACCGGAAAGGGAGGGACTTCGCCACTCTATTAGTTTCTATTTTTTAGCCTGATAGATCTTTAAAGAAAACTGATAGTGAGATTTTAAAATGAGATAAAAGTTCAGAATTATGATTTATTTATTTTTTTAAAGTCAGAGAATATGACTCCATAACTAAAGAGACTGTCCTCCCCCCCCCCCCCCCCCCCCCCCCCCCCCCCTCAGACCCCGGCGCTGCGAGCCCTGGGGAACATCGTGACGGGGACAGACGAGCAGACGCAGGCGGTGCTGGACTCCGGAGCCCTCGCCATGTTCCCCGCGCTGCTGCGCCACAAGAAGGCCAACATCCAGAAGGAGGCGGCCTGGACGCTGTCCAACGTGACGGCCGGCAGGGACTGCCAGATCCAGGAGGTCATCGACGCCGGGCTCGTGCCCCTGCTGGCGGACGTGCTGCTCCGGGTACGTTTTGTTAATGGTTTTTATTAAGCTCGTTATTGGTTGCTTCAGACTGAGCTACCTGCTCCGCTATTGTTTTTTAAAAATATGATAACGTCGCATTAAAAACAGAAGTTCAAGATTCAAAGGTTTTATTGTCATATGCACATAGCTAGTGATAACCATATGGCTCATCGTCTCCATCGCTTTTCTCTGCAGGGTGACTATAAAACCCAGAAGGAGGCGGTGTGGGCCATCACGAACTTCACCAGCGGGGGGTCCGTGCAGCAGGTGGTCTACCTGGTGCAGGCCAACATCCTGGAGCCGCTGCTGAACCTCCTCTCCTCCAAGGACAGCAAGATCATCCTCGTCATCCTGGACGCCATCACCAACATCTTCATGGTGAGCGTTTCCAGGGGAGAACACAACACTGTTTAAAGATCTATAGAGTGGGATGTGAACTGACCCTGAAGGCAGCATCTCCTGGTCCAATGGGATTTCTCCATGTGATTTTGGATAATGTCAAGAAAACAATCTCTGTGTCAAACAAACGTTTATGATACTTACAGGTTTAGTTCAGCAGGATAATCTCCACATGTTAACACCACTTTATGATTTCTGAAGTAAAAAGCTAATGTTGGGCTATAAAGGAACTACAGCACGGTCACATGACTTCACGTCACCACCGCTAAGCTAAAGGTGGCTAATGTTGGGCTATAAAGGAACTACAGCACGGTCATATGACTTCACATCACCACCGCTAAGCTAAAGGAGGCTAATGTTGGGCTATAAAGGAACTACAGCACGGTCACATGACTTCAATCAATCAATCAATCAATGTTTATTTATATAGCCCAATATCACAAATGTTACATTTGTCTCAGTGGACTTTACAGTTTGTACAAAATATCAGTATGACAATACGACACCCTCTGTCCTTAGACCCTCACATCGTACAAGGAAAAACTTCCGGAGAAAACCCACAGTTTAAAGGGAACATGGGAGAAACCTCAGGGAGAGCAACAGAGGAGGGATCCCTCTCCCAGGACGGACAGACGTGCAATAGATGCCGTGTGTAAATTGAAAAGATAATACATTTGCAACATAGGTAGTCCAAATGTTTGGAAATGCATGTGTGTATAATAGGAAGATGAATCCACGAGGATATCCATCCAGGACCTATGATCCAGGACCACAGCCACGACTCAAGATCCAGGGCTCGCGATCCAGGACAGAGGAGCGCAGGATCATCCATGACTCCGGATCCCGGCGTATATAGACACCAAAAAGAAAGACATTTGGGGAAGCTGGGTTAATCGGAACATGAGAGTACACAGGTATAGACAGAGAGAAGGAAGAAGTAAGATGTCCCCCGACAAACTAAGCCTATATCAGCAAAACTAGGGGCTGGATCTAATCAGCCCTAACTATAAGCTTTATCAAAAAGGAAGGTCTTAAGCGCACTCTTAAAAACGGATAGGGTGTCTGCCGCCCGAACACAAACTGGAAGCTGATTCCACAAATGTGGAGCTTGATAAGAAAAGGCTCTGGCTCCCATTGTACTTTTAGAGACTCTAGGAACAACCAACAACCCTGCATTCTTGGAACGCAATGCCCTAGTAGGACAGTAGGGTATAATGAGTTCTTTAAGGTAAGATGGCGCCTGCCCATTAAGGGCTTTGTAGGCGAGAAGAAGAATTTTAAATTCTATCCTGTGTTCTATAGGGAGCCAGTGTAAGGCAGCCAGAACAGGAGTAATGTGGTCCCTTGTCCTAACTCTGGTTAGTACACGAGCCGCAGCATTTTGAATCAGCTGAAGCGACTTGACTGACTTCTTGGTACACCCTGATAATAAAGAGTTACAATAATCCAGCCTTGAAGTAACAAATGCATGGACTAGTTTCTCTGCATCGTTTTGAGGCAAGATATGCCTGATTTTTGCAATGTTACGTAGATGGAAGTAGGCGGTCCTTGAAATTGATTTTATGTGGGCGTTAAAGGATAAATCCTGATCAAATATAACACCAAGATTCCTTACAGTCTCACTGGAGGCCAAATTAATGCCATCCATAGTTAGTATATCCTTAGATAATTTGTTTCGTAGATTCTTCGGGCCAAGTACAATAACTTCAGTCTTGGTCGTGTTTAACATCAAAAAGTTTAAGGTCATCCACGTTTTTAAGTCCTTAAGGCAGTCTTGAATTGTATTTAGATGATTAATTTCATCAGGCTTGATTGATAAATATAGTTGAGTATCATCCGCATAACAATGAAAGTTTACAGAATGATTCCTTATAATATTGCCTAACGGAAGCATATATAATGTGAACAAAATAGGTCCGAGCACTGAGCCCTGTGGCACTCCATGGCTAACTTTGGTTTGCGTGGAAGATTCATCATTGACACGTACAAACTGAGAGCGTTCAGATAGATAGGACCTAAACCAGTCTAAAGCAGTTCCCTGTATGCCAACTAAGTGCTCTAGTCTTTGCAATAGGATATCATGGTCGATAGTATCAAATGCAGCACTGAGATCGAGCAAAACAAGAATAGAGACACGTCCCTTGTCAGAGGCTATTAGAATGTCATTTGTGACTTTAACCAGAGCTGTCTCTGTGCTATGATGTGTTCTAAAGCCAGACTGAAAATCTTCAAATAAATAATTGTTTTTTTAAGTAATCACACAACTGTTTTGCGACCGCTTTCTCAAGAATTTTTGAGAGGAACGGAAGATTAGAAATAGGTCTATAGTTGGCTAAAACCTCTGGATCGAGGTTGTGCTTTTTAAGAAGCGGTTTTATCACTGCTACTTTGAATGATTGTGGAACATAGCCTGATAATAAAGACATATTCATAATATTTAATAAAGAAGTGCTAATTAATGGAAAAACTTCCTTCAACAGCTTAGTTGGAATTGGGTCTAACATGCACGTTGATGGTTTAGAAGAGAGAATCATTGAATTTAATTGTTCAAGGTTTATGGCTGAAAAGCATTCTAGTTTACTATCTAGTGTAATATTAGAACTTACGTTTCCGGGAGCTGTTGATAACACTATACTGGTCAAAGGCAAGAGGTCATTAATTTTGTTTCTAAGAGTAACAATTTTATCGTTAAAAAAGCACATAAAATCATTACTACTGAGTGCTATGGGAATAGAAGGCTCAATCGAGCTATGGCTATCTGTCAGCCTGGCTACAGTGCTGAAAAGAAATCTTGCATTATTCTTATTCTCATCTATTAATGAAGAGTAGTAGGCTGCTCTCGCTTTACGCAGTGCTTTCTTATATTCATTGAGAGCAATATGCCAAATTAAACGAGATTCGTCAGGTTTAGTAGAACGCCATATCCTTTCAAGTTGTCTCGACTTTTGCTTTATTTTGCGGGTTTCGGCATTATGCCATGGAGCTAATCTATGTTGTTTTATTTTCTTCTTTTTCAAAGGAGCAACAGAGTCTAATTTTATTCGCAGCGCATCTGTAGCACTATCAACAACATGATCAATTTGGGGTGGTGTACATTTTGTATAAGTTTCCTCCCTTACATGCAGACATGCTATCGAGTTAAGTATTGGTGGAATCTCTTCCTTAAATTTGGCTATAGCACTAACAGATAGGTTTATGCTGCAAGAGCTTTTGACTAATGCTTTGTAGTCTCGTAACAGTACTTCAAAAGTTACTAAGAAATGGTCGGATAAAGCAGGATTATGCGGTTCGACTAATAGTTGCTCAATTTCAATACCATAAGTCAGAACAAGGTCGAGAGTGTGATTATAGCAGTGGGTTGGTTTATTTACACTCTGACAAAAACCAACAGAATCTAATATAGAGTTAAATGCAACAGTAACGCTATTTTTATCATCGTCAACATGAATATTAAAGTCACCTACGATAATTACTTTATCTGTTTTAAGTACCAAAGTTGATACGTCACCACTTCACGTCACCACCGCTAAGCTAAAGGTGGCTAATGTTATGCGTGATGGCGTTTAGGCGTCTCATTTAGACACTTTACTGCCGTTTTTTTAATTCACCAGTAGGGTAGTATTAACGGACATATTCTGTGGTAGAATAAAAACAAATCTCTTCAGCATATTTCAGGCTGACAACCAAAAATACATTCAGAAACTGCTAAAAATGACAACTAATTTCCGGGTTTTAGGAGTCCTTCCTGCATTATGAGAGGTAACATCGTGGCTCTGAAGTAACATTTATGCATGTTTTCCTTCCAGGCTGGGGATAAAATCGGCGAGTCCGAAAAGCTGAGTCTGATGGTCGAAGAGTGCGGAGGACTCGACAAGATCGAAGCCCTGCAGAATCACGAGAACGAGATGGTCTACAAAGCTTCCCTCAACCTGATCGAGAAATACTTCTCTGACGAGGTACGTCTCTTCTTAAAACTGATTTTAAACGAACCTTTTTTTACACCTATGAGTCGTCTTAACTTTATGTTTCTGTTGTTAAAGGACGAGGTGGTTCAGTCTGTGGTTCCCGAAGTGACCGATGACGGCTATGCATTCCAGATCAGTGAAAACCAAAGCACAAGTTTCAACTTCTAGAGACTTTCTGATTTCCACTTCTTCTCTACACTTTACTGTACCCTCCTGTTTGTCTCCATCTGTGGAGTTTCCTGTATGTGTTGTACATACTGTTTTAATGTGACAAAACATGACTGTAAATAAAGTTGTTTGTACCACTAGCAATGGTTTTTGGTTTGTGTTTACTGACTTTTTTATATATTTTCTTTTACTTGGGTTTACATATTTGTATTTCATCTTAAATATTTAGATTCTTCAGGGTGTCCGTGGGGTCTTAAAAAGTAGATAAATCAATTTAGCGAAAGTTAAGGCTATTAAACGGCATTTTCCAAGGTATGACATTTTGTAGCTTGTTTTCAATAAGTATATGAATTGTCCAAAGAGGTTGTGTTCTACAGTCTGCCTGAATGTAATCATGGCGTAGGTGTGTAGTGTGATTCTGTGGAGTTTATTTATGGCATCCCGTTGGGTTTGACGTCATCTGAACAGGACATTTCTGTTTACGCCGGTTGTTAAACATCGTTATGGGGAAATGCAAGTTTGCGTCCAAATGGTTGGAAGATAAGGAGGAAGGACAATCAATACTGTATATAGTCAATGTGAGGTAAAGTGTGTCGCCAAGGTAACCGGTTAAAACTCGAAGTAAAGTGGCGATGAGGTCTTCAAATGTATGGAAAGGGTCTTAAAAGGCATTACCTTTGACTTCAGGATTCCTGCATATACCCTGATTTAACATTACAACAAAATTAAGTTTACCTCGCTCAGGGTTTATTTATTAAATATTTGAAATGCTCCTCGACAGACTTAAGCGCTCGCTGTTTTCCTTTGAAAATATAAGACCTGCTCTCCAGAGGCAGGAATCCGTCATTACATCTTTCTAAGATAAAGCTAGCTCCAAAAAGTTGTTTTGAATATTTTCCATGTTGAAATATACGACTATAAAACAATGAAATACAGAAGACATCAGCTGACATGATCACCTGGAGTAAATGCAGTTTACAAATAATGGTATATTTAATAAGTACAATATATATAAAAGATAATCAGAATTACTTTAGTCCCACAAAGGGAACATTTACATTGTTGCAGCCAATTGTGGCAAGCATTTCCTGGTCATAACTAAAAACGTGTGTATTCTCAATGCAGTACTTTCACTTGTAATGGAGTATTTTTACAGTGTGGAATCATTACTTTAAAGATCTGCAAAGGTGAAAAGTAACTACGTACATTTACTCAAGTACTGCACTTAACTTCAGTATTTCCATTTTATGCAACTTCCACTACAGTTCAGAGGTAAATCGTGTACTTTTACTCATGTATTTAACACCTTTAGTTACTTTACAGATCTGGATGAATTATGTGAAATACCAAGTGTTAAATCAGACTTTAGTTCCACCTGGAGTAAATCCACCAGCTACCCTGCAGTATACAAAGTCATTCAAACTAGCTGCACCTTCACCAGCTTTGAGAACACTTTCATGATCAATCATTATAAAACATATCATATTATTCTGAAATGGACCAATCTGCACAACGACTACTTTTACTTTTGATATATTTTGATGCTAATTATTTTCTACTTTTACTTGAATAACATTTTGAATGCAGGACTTTTACTGTAACAGAGTATTCCTACACTCTGGTACTTCATAGTACTAGACCTGAGTACTTGTTCCTCCTCTGGTAACATGTTGGGGAAACGTGAAATCACTCCCCCAAAGAGTGTTGTCGTCACCGGTCAGAGCAGAGGATCCACTCCGGAGGAGGACCAGTCCGAGGCAGAGGCTGATCCGAAGATGTGAAGACAAACCCGGCATTTCCCCAGCAGCTTCTCTCCACTTTCCTCCGGGGGAAAATCATTTTTTATACATGCATTTTGCAGCTTTCTCTTTTATTTTATTTTTGCATTTGTGAGCGCTCGCCATGGCAGTTCAGTTCGCATCCGGGCCACAATGCCTTGACTCCATTATTGTCTAAAACTGGCTGAGAGGTTGATAAACCTTGATATTATAATTTTTATTTTTTACAGTTAATTTTTTTTGTATTACGTGAAGTGAAGGCTGGAACCAAGAGGACATGTCTAACCAAGGAGTCCGGCGGAATGGCCCTGTGAAGCTGCGACTAACAGGTAGCAACGCTGTTTAAATCCCCATGGGAACTGGTCGCATCCAGCAAATAGACGAAGCCCGTCTGGCTAGTGTGTGGATAATACACTGGATAGGGGGCTCAGGCTATTACACCCAGCAAATAGACGGGTGCTGGACGGGGAGAGTTTCCCAAGCAAGGGGGCTCTGTCTACTACATCCAGCAGATGGACGGGGCTAGGTGGGCTCCGTCTATTTGCTGGATGGGACCAGATCCCATAGGCTATATGGAATTGGCTAAACGCCGGTTCTTTCTACGATTTTGTAAACAGCTTCAACACATTTTATAAATTATTTGTTTTTACAGTGTTGACCTTTATCTGAAAATTGACTAGACCCCTAGATGAAGCTAAATGTGGATATTACTGTTCCCTAGTCTGATCCATATGTTGTGCTACTCTGCCCATTAAGAGTGTGCTTACACTTGAATAAACCAACATTTGGCCTGATATCTTACATTTTTATTTTGCTTACAGATACATTTATGCAATGTCAGTGTTATCCAACTATAACACTATTCTGCCCACAGACAGGCTCATATAAAGTTGGCTAGCAGACATTAGCCTAGCATGCCAGCTAGCCATAATCAAGCCTTTATGATGCCAGGCTCCACAGGTCAGAGAGTCTGGATCTGAACAGAGAGCTTTGTCATATAACGGAATACACACACACACACACACACACACACACACACACACACACACACACACACACACACACACACACACACACACACACACACACACACACACACACACACACACAGAAAGCTGCATCCTTTGTGATTAAAACAGGTCACCATAAGTTGTGTTTCACACAAACAACGTTTTAAATGCACAGGTAATTGATCTTAAGAACTTTTTGTAATATAATTGTCTGTTTAAGTTGAATTATTACAGATGCATTTTGCTCAAAGTTCATCACATGTTATTTTAATTCTGAATTTAAAGTCACTAAAAGCTGTTTGATAAATGTAGTGGAGTAAAGGATAAAGAAGCATAACATGGGAATACTCAAGTAGAGTAGAGTAACAAGTTCTTCAAATAGTACATTACTTTGAGTAAATGTACTTAGTTACTTTCCACCACTGTTAATGAATACAGACAGACAGACAGACAGACAGACAGACAGACAGGCAGGCAGGCAGGCAGACAGACAGACAGACAGACAGACAGACAGACAGACAGACAGACAGACAGACAGACAGACAGACAGGCAGACAGACAGACAGGCAGGCAGACAGACAGACAGACAGACAGACAGACAGACAGACAGGCAGGCAGACAGACAGACAGACAGACAGGCAGGCAGGCAGGCAGGCAGGCAGACAGACAGACAGACAGACAGACAGACATACAGGCAGACAGGCAGGCAGACAGGCAGACAGACAGACAGACAGACAGACAGACAGACAGACAGACAGACAGACAGACAGACAGACAGACAGACAGACAGACAGACAGACAGACAGACAGGCAGACAGACAGACAGACAGGCAAACAGACAGTCAGACAGACAGGCAGACAGACAGGCAGACAGACAGACAGACAGACAGACAGACAGACAGACAGACAGACAGACAGACAGACAGACAGACAGACAGACAGGCAGACAGGCAGACAGACAGACATCTGCCTCCTTTGTGGGTAAAACAGGTCACCATAAATTGTGTTCCTGCAGTATAATCCATTTATAAAGCAGTTCTGTTCCTGTGAACACTTCATACTTTCGCAGCTCTGTTCTTCCTCCTCAGCTGTTTTAATGTGTGCCTTCTCAACACAAACAGCAGAAACGGTTTACATGAGAGCTCTCTGTTTTGACTGGGAGACGAGAGCCCGCCCTGTCTGATGTCCGTCCAGCGTCTGACCTGAGTCAGATTCCATGGCAGGCTTTCAAATTAAATATTTGAGCTGGTGCTGTTTTTTGGAAACAAGGAGCGATCTTAATAAGAGGGATAAAATGAGCTGGACGTGCAAAAAAAGCCAAGTAAATCAGACTGAGCTAGCTGTCAGAAGTCATTCAAGGTTCAATGCAAGATGTGGAGAGTTGTATACAAAAATGTCAAACCCAGCGTTCTTACATTTGTAAATACATGACATGTCGTACAGGGATGGCAGCAGATCAGTCTGTTGGGAATTAGCTTAGGAATTGGATGGTCGTCAGTTCGAGTGACACGTTACGCCCTTCCCGATTTAATATCCCCCTGAAATACTTATTTTCTGCATGATTCCCTCTGTATATTTGTCAGTGGATTTTTGTTTTCCAGCACCGATAGCAATCACTCCTCGGGGCATATTTCGAATTATGTGATGTTGTCCACATGATCAGCTCCGGTCCTAAAGCTGCAGCTCTACGAAGAAGTACTCACTTTTACCAGAGATGCTTCACTACACACTGTCATGATGTGTTTCTTTGTTGAGCGCTGCACAGCTGTGTAGCTGCTGCGACGGAAGTAATGGACACAGAAGGTGTAGAGTGGTGCAGGAATGAGTCCTGGAAATTAGTTAACATTTTCGCACTTTCCTTGATTGGAAGTCAATTGTTTTTAGGATGTTTTTTTTTAAAGTTGTTAGCCTGAAAAAGGTTCTGTATTAACCCTAGCTGAACATATTTTAACGTTTTGTTTTACAACATAAAATACGTCCGCAAATACCGTAGCCTACAAGTGTTCGATGTGTCTATCATAAAAATGCCGGTTGCTAACAAGTTTCTAAAAAAGACGCCCAACATTAGCCGCCTTTAGCTTAGCGGTGGTGACGTGAAGTCATGTGACCGTGCTGTAGTTCCTTTATAGCCCAACATTAGCCGCCTTTAGCTTAGCGGTGGTGACGTGAAGTCATGTGACCGTGCTGTAGTTCCTTTATAGCCCAACATTAGCCGCCTTTAGCTTAGCGGTGGTGACGTGAAGTCATGTGACCGTGCTGTAGTTCCTTTATAGCCCAACATTAGCCGCCTTTAGCTTAGCGGTGGTGACGTGAAGTCATGTGACCGTGCTGTAGTTCCTTTATAGCCCAACATTAGCCGCCTTTAGCTTAGCGGTGGTGACGTGAAGTCATGTGACCGTGCTGTAGTTCCTTTATAGCCCAACATTAGCCGCCTTTAGCTTAGCGGTGGTGACATGAAGTCATATATCTTATTCTCTCCAAAATCCAATAGAAATTCCAATTGGCTTTCTGTCGAGGGACCACTTGCGATGCTAACTTCCGAAATGTTCTAAAAAAATGTGTCACCACTCTTTCGAGACCTTGCATGTAGTCATTTGTAGTCGGGTTGATTTTTGACACATAGCTGCAGATGAGTTTGTTTCCTGGCAGGTTGTGAATGATGACATTCAACAGGCCTGTAGCTGTTTGTGCTGAAGGCGTCTCTACTTGCTGACAACCTCCCCCCCCCCCCCACTGTCCATTTGAACCAGATGTTGCACATGTTTGCCAGCTATAAAACTGGAAAGATATGGCAAGCAAGCTGCTAAAACTAACACTCAGGGTGAGAATTACCCCTCGACAACAACGGGACAGGTTTCCATTAGACACTCCTAAATTATGTGACATACAAACACGGGGTGATCATAAATTACATCATCACGCCACGGCTCATTGTTTGTCTGATCACTATTAAATTCTGTAGTGCAGACACAGCTCATGCAGGTTTTAAAAAATAAAATGCAATACTGTGTGGAGCTGGTCTTGTATATAAGATATATCTATTATCTCGAGACATGTCCCCCGTATACAAGATGTCTCCGTGGACGTAAACAACAACGTGACGTCACAGCTCCGTAAAAACAAAGCTGTCTTTGCCGTCTGACGCTCGGTTTGATTCTCATATTTCTGGAGTAATTATACAGTTTTTGACGAACAGAAATATAGTTTTCTGGCATCACTTTAACATTTTACGGGTAAAATCTGCATTTTGGTTACTTGGTTTGGACAAAACCCCGTCATGATTTGCACCGCTTTCCATGTGTTCACTTTAAACTATAATACCCTGCTGTTGTCATATATCGTCATATAATCAATGTGTACATTTGTTGTCTCTTGTATATATTTATTTTATGGTTTAAATGCTTGTCTTCTTTTTAAAAGCTAAATAGTTTGTTTGTACCATTTTACACCAATGAAAATCCCGTGAATGTGTAATGGTACCAGGCAATAAACGAAACTCTTGAAATTCTGATTCTGAAAATTGATGACACGCAGCCAAAAGTTCACTCTAATGTGATTGAGAGTTTGCAGAAAGTGGAACGCACCCCTGCCGCCCGTCTGAGTCAAGAGCTGTCCGTCACAAAGAAGAAGGCTAAGCTCCTTTGAATCAATTTTCCGCCCCGAAAGACTTGCAACAGAATAATAAACGAACTGATGTGTGATTGATTTCCTGGCCCGATGCAGATTCTCGACATTTATAGCCTCGTCTTTGCTACGAGTTTACACGTGACCTTTTGAGGCATATGGTTTGCTCATCTGAATTCTTTGGCGCGCTGCAGACAGCGAAGAGATCTCTCTCTGTGGGATTCCCTACAATTCTCCATTCGTATTCCCACCTCTTCCTCTCGGAGTCAGTCCTGTTCTTTCCGACTGTAAGCCTCGTCTCCCTCTCACCAAAGAATATTTCACTCCCACCCTCCCTCTGCCCTCACCCGTTCTGTTTCTGTCTGTGCACCCTGACACTTATTTGCGGATAATCAGCTACAGGATTTAAAGTCACTGCAAGTATCTCCAAGTAGTAGAGGTGGGCACTATAATGCTTTATCAACAGGGTTGGGAGGGTTACTTTTAAAGGTCCCATGTCATGCTTTTCTGGTTCTTACCCGTCCCCTTGTGTTATGAAGGTTGTTCTGCATGTGCACGGTCTGCAGAGTCACAAACCCTCAAAGTACACCCTGTAGGGAGTAAAACTCTAACACAGAGAAGACCTGTCTGTGCTGCCCCAGAACGCCTCGTTGGACATTTCTCTTTTTCCATTTGTTTACTTCTTGGGTATAGTGGCGTATTTCGGGTATAGTGACGTAACGTCCGCGGAGCCGTTACGTTTGGATTTGGCCCAATCTGCGGACTTCCTCACACACACACACTCGGCGGGACGTTGCGAGGCTCGCTGCTGCGAGGAGCGGGACACTGTGATTGCACAATATACATTTATTTTAGTAGACCTCAACAATGGAATTATGATCAGTAGAAATGGCCATATCATGGGACCTTTTTAAAGGATGTTTTTTTGGTCGTTAGCCTGAAATAAGGTCTGTGGTTAACACAAGCTGAACTTAATTCCATTACTATAGCTAATTATAAATAAATTACATGTAATCAGTAACCTATAAAAGTATCCTAAATACTCTCCATTACTTCTGGATTACAGCAATATCAAATGCCATCCCAAAAACTCATGCTGTTTTAGTTTAGTGCATGAATTCAAGTATTTTTGCTTAATAAACGAGGTGTCAGCCGACTGTATTTAACACAAACACAAAGAATGAATGAAAACCAAAAAGAACATGTAGGCAGTATGCATACCTGTTTCAAATATTGGACAACAAAACATGATCATTTACAAAGCGTTTACCTGTGAAGGCTTCTTTAAATTACATCAGGACTCTTGGATAGTGACAGTATGTTCGCAGCTGGAAGTAGCAGCTTCTACTTGAAGGTAACGTTGGTCACTATATCAAATTCACACAAAGTTAAACCACATTTTTGAGTAAAAGATGTTGAATATTTTTGACTACAGTCAGGCAATAAACAAAAATACAAATGGATAATGACAGACTGGTCAGAAATTGCACCAGAATTGACCTGTGAAGACCACAGCTGCTTAATATCTGAATAAAAACAACCCTAATTCAATGCAAGTTATGATCATTGACTTTTTTCTTGTGAAGAACATCGTTTGGAGCCATCCGTGTGGTTTGTGTGGCTATGAAAGAACCCCTTTTCAGACATTAAGAAAAACATATGGAAACGGATCAAAGACTCTTTGAAAAAAAACGGAGAAATCTCCGACCAATGAAAGCATTCTTTGAGCTAGAAGCCATAATAATGAACTGGAAGACTTTGGAGTTTGTACCATATCATCCTTTATTTAAAAATGTATTGAAACATTGCAATCCAGCTCCAAATCCCAGTTTTTTGGAAATGTACCTGTGGTCTCTGTAAGGCAATACTGGTGCCTTTTATTGTATCCTAATTACGTTATCCTATTAGATGTAATCCGTTACTCCCCACGCCTCTCGCTCCATTGGTTCCTCCCCCCCCCTGCAGGTTGACTGGCAGTTGAATGGACACAGATGCTGCTTTAGAGTATAAATTATTTGGAAGATGCAACAAAGACCCTGGGGTTCACACTGGCCTCTGTGTGTGGCTTCCAGTGAAAGGCTTAGGTCTCTCTTTTCAATGCAGCTTGGTCTGAGTGTAGTCTACAGATGGGGGGGGTCTTTGGATGTTGGATAATTGGAGGAGAACCCCCCCCCTCTTCCACAGCTGGTTACAGATGGAGGACGGGACCTGATGATCAAACCGTTCTAATGTGGTCTGAGCTGGATCTCGCTGCATTCATGTGGTCTCTGTCTGAGTATGGAAGTGATTTGGCTTCATCTGGGTGTTCAGACAGGAAACATGGTAAATACGCAGTGATGAGCTGCATGTGGGCTCTACTGAATCATCACCAGAGATGGCAACAGTACACACATCCTTTACTCAAGTAGAAGTACAGAAGTATGGGCTTTGAAATGTACTTCAGTAAAAAGTACCCATAACTAGCAGCTGCTTTAAAGAGTACCTGACCTCCCTTTATATTAATAGAACAATAATGTCATTGTTAGCTAATGAATGTTTCCATGCTGAACAACGGCAACATGACAACGTTTCCATTGGTCCCTCTTCTTTAGAGAAGACCAGGAAATGATGGATACACGGATCGTGTTCAAATCAATAGGCACGCAATGACTCTAAAGAATAATGATCACGCACCAAACACACATTCAGACTAAAGGAACCAGCTGTTTGGAAAATGAGAGAAGTAGAAAGTACAGGTATTTGAGTTCAACATGTGAGAAGTAGAAAGTACAGGTATTTGAGTTCAACATGTAAGAAGTAGAAAGTACAGGTATTTGAGTTCAACATGTAAGAAGTAGAAAGTACAGGTATTTGTGTTCAACATGTAAGAAGTAGAAAGTACAAGTATTTGAGTTCAACATGTAGGAAGTAGAAAGTACAGGTATTTGGGTTCTGCATGTAAAAAGTAGAAAGTACAGGTATTTGTGTTCAACATGTAAGAAGTAGAAAGTACAGGTATTTGGGTTCAACATGTAAGAAGTAGAAAGTACAGGTATTTGAGTTCAACATGTAAGAAGTAGAAAGTACAGGTATTTGTGTTCAACATGTGAGAAGTAGAAAGTACAGGTATTTGTGTTCAACATGTAAGAAGTAGAAAGTACAGGTATTTGTGTTCAACATGTAAGAAGTAGAAAGTACAGGTATTTGAGTTCAACATGTAAGAAGTAGAAAGTACAGGTATTTGTGTTCAACATGTAAGAAGTAGAAAGTACAAGTATTTGAGTTCAACATGTAGGAAGTAGAAAGTACAGGTATTTGGGTTCTGCATGTAAAAAGTAGAAAGTACAGGTATTTGTGTTCAACATGTAAGAAGTAGAAAGTACAGGTATTTGGGTTCAACATGTAAGAAGTAGAAAGTACAAGTATTTGAGTTCAACATGTAAGAAGTAGAAAGTACAGGTATTTGTGTTCAACATGTGAGAAGTAGAAAGTACAGGTATTTGTGTTCAACATGTAAGAAGTAGAAAGTACAGGTATTTGTGTTCAACATGTAAGAAGTAGAAAGTACAGGTATTTGAGTTCAACATGTAAGAAGTAGAAAGTACAAGTATTTGAGTTCAACATGTGAGAAGTAGAAAGTACAGGTATTTGGGTTCTGCATGTAAAAAGTAGAAAGTTCAGGTATTTGAGTTCAACATGTAAAAAGTAGAAAGTACAGGTATTTGAGTTCAACATGTAGGAAGTAGAAAGTACAGGTATTTGGGTTCTGCATGTAAAAAGTAGAAAGTACAGGTATTTGAGTTCAACATGTAAGAAGTAGAAAGTACAGGTATTTGGGTTC
This sequence comes from Gymnodraco acuticeps, assembly GCF_902827175.1. NCBI lineage: Eukaryota > Metazoa > Chordata > Actinopteri > Perciformes > Bathydraconidae > Gymnodraco > Gymnodraco acuticeps. The sequence goes on from NW_022991393.1 coordinate 108,033, forward strand.
AACATGTAAGAAGTAGAAAGTACAGGTATTTGAGTTCAACATGTAAGAAGTAGAAAGTACAGGTATTTGAGTTCAAAGTGTAAGAAGTAGAAAGTAGTCCGAAAAATAAGTAGTGGAGTAAAGTACTGATACCAGAGAAAATGTACTTAAGTACAGTAACGAAGTATTTGTTCTCCACTACTTCCCACCTCTAGCCATCATGGACTTCTCTTTAGGAAACATTTCCACATTTTGCATGAAAGAAAACAAACACAACAGAGCAGAGCGGGAAACATGTGGTGTCGAGGAATCAAAGCGAGGACGTATAACGAGCAATTATTGCACATCATTTGTAAACATTTTCCTTCCCCCCGCTGAGAGCCTCCCATCATTTTAAATTGTTCCGTCAATTAATGCACTGACTGGCTGACTGGCTGGATTCCTGTTGGTTCAGCTGCTCTTCAGTGAGGACAAAGGCTTCTGCGGTCGCTCTAAACTCAGCCGCCAGCAACGGCCCGGAGGAGACCAGATGTAGAGAAAGAAAAAGGGGGAGGAAGTGATCTCCAGACCCCGAGCACTTGTCCAAACGTCACGTCTGACAGGTGGGGAGCAGTACTTCCCTCCTTTTAGTTTTATATTATTATTATTAAAGTATTTACTCCACTCATGGCAATTATTATAAAACATGTACACTTTAAGCTGTTTTTTGTAGCCCATGATGGAAAGGAGAAAGTCTTATTCAACCCCTTACCTTAAAATAGATAGGCTTTCAATCACAGCTGCTTAAACCAATACTTGAAACACAATCACAAGTCAACACTACAATCTACCATCATCTTCATACTGTCTAATTATTCTTTCTCTATACATGTTCTTTAACCTAAAGATGTTCATACAGCCCTTTAAATAATTTAGTAAAGAAATCCTCAGTTTGACGCCAACTACAGAGATACACATCTGCTTTAAAGTGAACTAAGACGGTCTGTAATCCAATTACATCTTCCCTAATAAAGTGATGAACTGCTTTGACTCAGCAGGACATTAGTTGTGTTTTAACGGGGGTAGAAACTCAGAGAGAAATGAGTGGGCTGCATCTGTGGTTTGGAGAGATTTGCTCTTCATGCTGAGTGGAGCATCAACACTTCAGAGTGGTGGCTTCCTAGCATTTATAACGGATATTATTTTCCTGTATACACGCTGGGGCTGCAAAGACATTTAAACAAAATTGCAGCATGGAGAAGTGCAATATTCAAATCGCAGGAAGCACATTTGTTAAAGGCTAAATATGTTAAAATACAATTTTGTGTGAAGTATTGTGCTGCTGCAGACGTATCTCAGCCAACAAATCATATTATACAGTCATGTGACCGTGCTGTAGTTCCTTTATAGCCCAACATTAGCCACCTTTAGCTTAGCGGTGGTGACGTGAAGTCATGTGACCGTGCTGTAGTTCCTTTATAGCCCAACATTAGCCACCTTTAGCTTAGCGGTGGTGACGTGAAGTCATGTGACCGTGCTGTAGTTCCTTTATAGCCCAACATTAGCCACCTTTAGCTTAGCGGTGGTGACGTGAAGTCATGTGACCGTGCTGTAGTTCCTTTATCGCCCAACATTAGCCACCTTTTGCTTAGCGGTGGTGACGTGAAGTCATGTGACCGTGCTGTAGTTCCTTTATAGCCCAACATTAGCCACCTTTAGCTTAGCGGTGGTGACGTGAAGTCATGTGACCGTGCTGTAGTTCCTTTATAGCCCAACATTAGCCACCTTTAGCTTAGCGGTGGTGACGTGAAGTCATGTGACCGTGCTGTAGTTCCTTTATAGCCCAACATTAGCCACCTTTAGCTTAGCGGTGGTGACGTGAAGTCATGTGACCGTGCTGTAGTTCCTTTATCGCCCAACATTAGCCACCTTTTGCTTAGCGGTGGTGACGTGAAGTCATGTGACCGTGCTGTAGTTCCTTTATAGCCCAACATTAGCCACCTTTAGCTTAGCGGTGGTGATGTGAAGTCATGTGACCGTGCTGTAGTTCCTTTATAGCCCAACATTAGCCACCTTTAGCTTAGCGGTGGTGACGTGAAGTCATGTGACCGTGCTGTAGTTCCTTTATAGCCCAACATTAGCCACCTTTAGCTTAGCGGTGGTGACGTGAAGTCATGTGACCGTGCTGTAGTTCCTTTATCGCCCAACATTAGCCACCTTTTGCTTAGCGGTGGTGACGTGAAGTCATGTGACCGTGCTGTAGTTCCTTTATAGCCCAACATTAGCCACCTTTAGCTTAGCGGTGGTGACGTGAAGTCATGTGACCGTGACGTAGTTCCTTTATAGCCCAACATTAGCCTCCTTTAGCTTAGCGGTGGTGACGTGAAGTCATGTGACCGTGCTGTAGTTCCTTTACAGCCTAGCGTTAGCTTTTTACTTCAGAAATCATATAGTGGTGTTAATATGTGGAGATTATCCTGCTGAACTAAACGTGTAAATATCATAAACGTTTGTTTTACACAGATTATTTTCTGCCATTATCCACGGAAAAATCCTTTTGCTTTTTCGTTGATAGAGCCATTGTGATGCTGGATTGCGGACCTTTGTACAAAAAAACGTCATCACTCCCCCGCTCTTTAACTTTAAATCAGGATTTGTAAACTGGACTCTAATAGTTCTGTCACAGGGAAAGAGAGCAGAGAGAGCGAGAGTTTGTGTTTTGGCCTCGGAGTAGTGCTTTCCTCCTGGGTGGTTTGGGAAAGACCCTCTTCAAAGACCCGCTCAGTAACCTGGCTGTGGTTCTTAATGGGTGAAACTGGATTATCAGTGAGTGTGAGGGAGGGGAGCTCCACTGAGGACTAAACCGATTCCTGTCCTCAGGCTCTTCTCCATGTTGGCCCTCTCCAAGACCCTCTAATTCTTCCCTATTTCACAAACTACAGCTCGCTTTGAAGTTAGAAGCTCAACTTGAGGGTGTTTTTCTGTATCAGAGGCGGCCTAATGCATATCCAATGTCAGGCTAAACCCCAGCTTGACTTCAGATGCCTTTAAAGTAAGTCTGTGCTACTGCTGCTGCTGTGGAAAAAGTGACATGTGAGGATCATTAGTGATTCACATTGACATTGATGTTATTTTAGCTGTGGAGGGTTGCAAGATGTGAAGAAAACATGCAAGATGTAATAAGTGTTGGACATTTTGATGGTGGTATGAGAGGAAATAATAGATTTAAAGTGTTGTTGTTGCATAGATTTGAACACTTTTTTGACAAAGTGCAATTCTAAGTCATTATCCTACACTTTTTAGGTAAACAGTTTCAGTGTGTTTATGATGTTGTCACATGGAATATCACAGTTGATCTAAACCTAGATTTTTATATTTCTTGGTCCCATCTTGTTGACAGTTTGTAAACCTCATTGGCCAAATGGGCTTTGTCATACCTCTCACAAAGTATAGCAATTCCTAGACATCGTCATGAATCAAAACCACAAGACCTTTTTTAGTTCCTGAAAGGAATGCAACCGGGCTCGGAGCAGCCCTTTCGCCCCGGTTTATTGTGGAAATTCACACTGCAATGGTGATAAAAGCATTACATCTGCTGCCCTAGTAAAACCACACTATCTCACATTAATTCACAACTTCTCTGGCACTTGTGTTGGAAAGAGAAAACCGTCTGGAGGTTCCCATCACACCAGTTCGTAGGTGGAAGTAGTTCAATGCAAAAAAATGTATCATCTTGATACTCGTCAATGAAATGCCGCGTTTACATTGCTTGGCCCGACTCGCTTTTTTGTTTGTTTTTCCATTGGGAAAAGTTCTGGATAGTACCTGATACTTTCTAGTTCCATTACTGTGTGATGGCATGGATGGATTAAGAGAAAACATTAGAGCGTTGGAGGCGGGTCCCCCTTTGTTTTAATGAAAGTTGCTCAGCGTTGTATGATGCCGAAATGGCTCGACTCAAGAACAAAAATAACCGTATCTTCCTGGATCTTCCGCATTCATTGGACACATAAAGGCAAATGGGTTATCCTTAAAAACCGCTTCCAAACCGTTACATCACATTGGGTTTCTAGATTCAGCCATTAGCACATTTGTAGGCACTAATGATTTAAATAAGGGCTATTCGAATGTTCATACTGGGAAGTCTATTTACCTAAAAATAACAAGTTAAACGTTGATTTCCAGACATCTTTTTTCAAACTCAAGTCAGTGGAAAAGTGTTTTTGGGCCGTCGCATTACTGATACAGATTTTGTATGGCCAAAAATGTGCTTCAAACGCCTGACTTACTTCCTGGGGTCCTGGGTTTATGTTGATGTTAAAACAATGCAGATTACTGATTGGTCGGATGGAATTGGAACACTCATTTTTGAATGGTTAATTAGAGCAGCTTGTACCCCTTTCATTTTCTAGTATTTCTGTGATTATTCTCATCTCCCTGAAGTGTGCCCAGGTGAGATCACAAATCAAGTTTGGACAGACTCTCATTAGCTCTGATAAATATCCTCACCGATAGTTTTACTTCCCCTGGAAACAGAGGTGGAGTTCTGGTGGTCAGAGAGTCCTGCCCAGCTGTCCGATTGGAGAAAGGGTAACCCGAGAATAACTCTTGGACGTGCGGACTGTGCTTTAAACCTGGATGGACACGGGTTGATACGATTAGCTCTGACTAACCTCAAGCAGATGGGGGTCTCTCAAGTCTCAAGGCGAAAGGGGGAAGCCGCGTTAAGCCGCAAGATGCCAACAGCTGACTGCAGGCGTCTGTCCGTGCTTTCGGCCTGACGTTTGAACCCCTTCAGTCCTCAGAAGAAAGATGTTTATATTCACACCGGATCACATTTCAAATGGCAACTCGGGCCGACGTTGGACAAACACCCCGCAGGAATCCACCGCAGAAAAAAGAAAGTCTAGCCGAGGAAACAAATGTGATATTTCAACACTGCGTTTTCAACACTCTTGCAGTAAGGAATCCTAAGTATGTTCAGAGTCCCATAGGTGTCCGTTGTCTCAGATGTGTAGCTGTCTGGTTGATAAGAGTGGTGGGTTCAATATGAAACTAACTTCAAATGTCTGCTAACGTAGACAAGTCATGTTGGGACATTTTCAGAAATGTAACACCATATTTATTACTTAATGTACTATATGGTCCAGAGCTTAAGGCTAGAATCAATCAATCAATCAATCAATGTTTACTTATATAGCCCAATATCACAAATGTTACATTTGTCTCAGTGGTCTTCACAGTTTGTACAAAATATCAATATGACAATACGACACCCTCTGTCCTTAGACCCTCTGTCCTTAGACCCTCACATCGTACAAGGAAAAACTTCCGGAGAAAACCCACAGTTTAAAGGGAACATGGGAGAAACCTCAGGGAGAGCAACAGAGGAGGGATCCCTCTCCCAGGACGGACAGACGTGCAATAGATGCCATGTGTAAATTGAAAAGATAATACATTTGCAACATAGGTAGTCCAAATGTTTGGAAATGCATGTGTGTATAATAGGAAGATGAATCCACGAGGATATCCATCCAGGACTTATGATCCAGGACCACAGCCACGACTCAAGATCCAGGGCTCGCGATGCAGGACACAGGACGCAGGATCATCCATGACTCCGGATCCCGGCGTATATAGACACCAAAAAGAAAGAAATGTGGGGAAGCTGGGTTAATCGGAACATGAGAGTACACAGGTATAGACAGAGAGAAGGAAGAAGTAAGATGTCCCCCGACAAACTAAGCCTATATCAGCAAAACTAGGGGCTGAATCTAATCAGCCCTAACTATAAGCTTTATCAAAAAGGAAGCTCTTAAGCGCACTCTTAAAAACGGATAGGGTGTCTGCCGCCCGAACACAAACTGGAAGCTGATTCCACAAATGTGGAGCTTGATAAGAAAAGGCTCTGGCTCCCATTGTACTTTTAGAGAAGTACAATGGAAGAATGCTTTGGTTTCCTTTGGCGTCTCACAACTGAATTAATGTTGTGTTTTGGATGCATTAATACATTAAACTCTGGCTTGTTCAAAATGCAAGGCTCTATTGTCATGTTCACAGTAACTACAGTGTAGATATGGCAATGAAAAACTTAAGTCACAGGCTCCTCCAACAATGCAACATGAATATATATGGGACATAAAACAAATAAAATAGTGCAAGAGAATGTTGTAATGATCATATGTTGCATTCAGCATGTTTAAGGTCCATCGTTATGAAAGTTGTTGCAGCCTTCGTGGAATTCCTCAGGGTTTGATAACTTGTGTCTAATCCCCATGTTATAAAAACCTCATCTGAAGTCTTACAAAGTGGCTCGACTCGACAACCTGCCCTCTGAGGCCGAGCTATATTTGGGTGATTATGACTCATGTCTTGTAGACTAAACGCGTGTCATCTAATTGAAACACGACTTGCATCACGCAATAAAAGCCGTTTATAGCATGCACCTGCACATGGCGCCAATCGCCATTAACTGAGGATGAACAACGCAAGACATGCAGGAAGGAATTGGGATCAAAATAACTTCATGCTTCATTTGAAGGGTTAGTGGTCCTCTGCAGTTTCTGTAGCAACTGCTTTGATATCCAATTCTGTATTTTCACAGCAACAACATTTAAAGAGGCATAGCACTGTCAGATTCAAGCTTACATTTAATGATTTGTTGCTTTCTTAGTCATCTCTTTGTGTTTTGGACATTCGGGCAACTTAAATCACCTCAAGTTGTGATTGTCATCCTTCTAGTGTCTTTTAATGGACAGAGCCTTCTCTGTGGCAGCCCCGAAGCTCTGAAACTCCCTCCCCCAATACCTCCGTGAGTCTGAGTCCCTCACCCTGTTCCAGTCCCACCTCAAAACCCACCTCTTCCACTCTGTATCCATAAGCCCCCCCCCTCTCAACCAACTTCCTCCTGACTGCTTTTCTGTTTTGTTTTGGCTTTGTTTTTGTTTTTTGTTTGTCTACCCTCCCTCCCAAATGTAAAGCGTCTTTGGGTCCAAGAAAAGCGCTATAGAAATAAAATGTATTATTATTTTAATGTTTTATGGGATACAAAATTGACACTAGGATGGATATTTTAGAAACTTTAGTTAAGTATCGTAACTGCAATCAATAACTGAACGACGTAAAGAGACGTACTGTCGGTATTGAAGACTTTCTCGTAAGATTGAACGACTATTGGAGGTTTTGCTGTAAGCTGATTTCAATGGCAAAGACTTGGTAACATTGGCCTAGGGTTATTGTTGGATCTTGCCCTCTTCTCCAAGGTTAACAACCCCAGATAATTATAGTGAAAATACCCGTAGTTGCAGCCCCTATTCTCAAGACCCAGTAGTAAATGGCTGTTCAGTTCTTTCATCTACGATTACGACATGATTCCTGTCCTGATTCCTTAAATCGCTGTGGGTCCTTTCAGTCCAACACATTCACTGGCACGGCATAAAGTATAAAAAGGGAAAAATATATCTGGCGGTAATGATGTAACACGGCTCCAAGATGAAGTTGTGAAATCATTTTTAGAAACTAAAACTCCCCAGGATTGCGAGGGGGAAAACCAAGAAGCAAAGCGGCGGCATTTCTGGCATTTAACACCGCAGTGTGGTGGTCCTCGACTTCTGTTAAACAGGTTGGTACTATCCAACCTGTTCTACTCTCCTCCATTACATCAGAAGAAGCCAAGACGCCTTTTGAAAAACAACCGGCCAACGGGAGTGCAAGCTTGTAGAAGCTCTGATTCGCTCAGTGTTTGGACTTTTGTCACTTAGCTGCAGAGAAGAAGGTGCTGTGGAAGACTGTACCCGCATGGATGACTTTAGGGACGTTGTATCACAGAGTGGAAAGAGAGGGTGATGCACTATGCAGGGGTAACAGGAATGCCACTAAAAATGGCCATTGTGGCATCGTTTCCGACTATTTGCAGCCCGAAAATAGTCAGGGTGGACTCCGCTATTATGCAATTACACTGTATCACGGAGGGAAAGGGTGACGTGAGACGGATGAAATGTTCTCATATGGAGAATGTGGCCAGCCTCTTTCCTTTCACGTGTGAACGTGCGTGGGGACTTTAGACATGTAGTCCAACAGGTTTTTACAAAGGAAGATAAGCTTTTCACTTTGTCGTAGTTTGTGTCATCTTTTTATCCTTGCTTAAAACTGGTTTGGTTACGAAGCAATCTCGGTTCAACTCAAGGTTTCCCAGAGGCTCTCAATCCACTTTATTTTCTAATTTCCAGCCCTGAGAGTCTATTACTCTTCAGGCTGCAAGTACCAATTATTTATCTAATCTACAGATTCATTATATGATTGATTGGTTTCTTTATAAAGTATCCCGGGGTTGTTTTGTCCAACTGTATACCTACCAATTTAAATTGGATTGAGGATATTTAGGGCGACTGTGGCTGTGAGGGGGTGTGTCTTTCCACCAGAAGGTTGGTGGTTCGATCCCAGCCCGTGCAGTCAACATGTTGATGTGTCCTTGGGCAAGATGCTGAACCCTGGAGTGCTCCCGATGGCCAATGGTGTGTGTGTGTGTGTGTGTGTGTGTGTGTGTGTGTGTGTGTGTGTGTGTGTGTGTGTGTGTTAGCTTCCCTAGATCAAGTGGTACTGCTCTGCATGTACAAGGTGTAAGTACAGTCAATTTACCATTTAACATATACTCAAATTGAAGAAGGTAACTTTGGTATTTCTTCTTAAAAATGGACAAATCTGAAACGATTGATTATCAGTATAGTTGCCGTTCAACCAACATCTTTTCAATGCTCGATTATCGGCGATCAAGCCAGCCTTTTTGATGAGATAAGATAAGATGTACTTTATTAAGTCCAATTTGGGACATTGTTTTGTTGCAGCAGCATAAAACAAAACAAGGCATTTGTTAGAAATTAAAATCAATGTTTTATGGCATAATGTACCTTAAACATACCGTCAGTTTAAATGCTATTTTATTCTGGAAAAAACCGGAAGTTCTCAATACCAAGCTTTTATTCTGAAAATCCTTCATGACGACATCCGGGACTACCGTCCATTGGTATCATTAAAGTGGCTATTGACGCCGTTAACATGTATTACATATAAAGTTATGAAAGAGATAAGGAGGAGAAAAGGCATGTGGAAGTAAGCAATGAATGTAAAATGTCGAAATCCTCTGTTTAACGCGATATCGGACACGAACGAGGGGGAAGTCTCCTACGTCACCACAGCTCACAGAGAGGAGGAGCGAACAGCCAGCAAGCGGGAAACACGAAGGCTTGTTGTGAGGTCTCTTCTTCACGGCCAGCACCTGAGAGAGGAAGCTGCAACCTTTCTCTCCTGACTGAACAATCTCCTACTTGTAACATTACCGTGCCTTTTTATTAATTAAAGTACCATTTGAACCTTCTCAGAGACTCCATTTAGTCTCCTTTTAAAGCTTCTCTCCTGGACGCGAGAATAACGAACACAGCACGAACACAGCATAACACATTGCACATAATAACAAATTGAAAGAGTAGAAATAAATCATTCTAAAATATAAACATCTCACAAAGAAATAGAAATAAAGCAGCATTAGAGAGTAACATCTAAAATGTACAGAATCTATAAACTGTCTGACAAATAAAAACACTATTGAAGGGCCAATTTTCTGTTAACACAATAGAGTGGTGCAGGAGCGAGTCCTAAAACCCGGAAGTGAGTCAGCATTTCTCCACTTCCTGTTCCCTCGTCTCAGAGCCAATGGGATCTCTCCGTAGGGTTTTGGAAAATATCTGGACATAAGGTCTGAGACACGTTGAAGAGACGGATCACGTTTTGTTCTACGACATTAAATCCATCAGCAGTGACCCCACTGTTGATTTCTGAAGAGTGGACGTGTCTGAGAAACGATGGTTGTTACCAAGTGGCTGAATAGGACTACAGAGGTCGTTGTACGTCATTACGCCGAACACGTGAACACTCCTCTAAGTTAGTTTCTGTTCTGCTTGAAAGCAAGTCCCTGCCTCCTGCAAAGTGTTCAAACAAACGCTTCAACTTGTACCATTTAGAGTCTGTGTGTTTGAATATGGATCTGAAGTCGGCGTGACGTTGAAGTCGTGCTGCTGGACTCGGCCGTAGTTCCTTTATAGCATAACGTTAGCATTTAGCTTCTGGACATTAGATATATGATAAGAACATTATAAAAGTAGGGTAGACATGTGGAGATTATCCGGCTGAACAAAACGTTCAAACAGGTTCGTTTTCCACAGACCTTATTTCGAGCTATTTTCCCATGGAGAAATCCCGCTGCTGTGTTGTCGAGGGAACCAGCAGCTTACTTCCGGGTAAATACGTCAGCCCTGCACCGCTCTATGTACAATATACAGAAATACTCGCAGTTTTAGCAATCATTTCTCACATTAAAACTCTTTTGTAAAACATGTTGTCTACCTCCCTGGCACCCTACTATCATGACCCAGCCATCACCTTTATCGCTGTAGGCTTAAAAACAGCATTCAATCTTGATTGTTAGAAATCTCCAATTGATTACAGCTGCCAGCGTAAAAGACCTTTAATGAATCTGAAAGACCCTTTACTTCCTCGACTGTTGTTTATCTTGGCCGGTTGCCCAGTTATTAACAATCCCTAATAATCTCTGAGCTTTGATGCCGCCACATGCTCGCACCGCATCACGTCATCTGTATAATATAACACCGCCTCGCAGATCTCCGTTTCCTCTGAGCGCGTCGCTGTGTTTCTGGAGATCCTTCATCGCATTACCAGCAGGTGCTGAGCGTGATCTGTGATGATAAATGACTCCTCTTAGTCATGGCCGTCTTCCCTTGATGAAGGGAAGTCATGGGGGATATATGTCTAGTTTCTCTTCATTCAACTAAATCCACTTTTTTTAGCAGATGTCCCCAGGTGTCCATTTGCTCAACAGGAGTCCTGGGTTTCAACCATTTCTGTGTTTGCTTTGCGGTATTTAATACACGTAATAGGTTTCCTTTCTACTGCTTTACATGTTTTTATCTGTGGAGGTTTCAATCTGTAAACATTCAGCAAACTGATCCAAAGGCAGAAGAAAATGTAGGCAGGCAGGCAGGCAGGCAGGTAGGCAGGCAGGCAGGTCTTGTACTTGAGTAAAAGTAGAAGTACTCAGGTCTTGAGTAAAAGTAGAAGTACTCAGATCTTGTACTTAAGTAAAAGTAGAAGTACCAGAGTGTAGGAATACTCTGTTGCAGTAAAAGTCTTGCATTCAAAATGTTCCTCAAGTGAAAGTAGAAAAGTATTCTCATCAAAATATAGTGAAAGTAGCGACAGTGAAAGTAGTCGTTGTGCAGATTGGTCCATTTCAGAATAATATATATGATATGTTTTATAATGATTGATCATGAAAGTGTTCTCAAAGCTGGTAAAGGTGCAGCTAGTCTGAATGACTCAGTATACTGAGGGTAGCTGGTGGATTTACTCCAGGTGGAACTAAAGTCTAATTCAACACTTGATTAGATTTCACTTCATTCATCCAGATCTGTGAAGTAACTAAAAGTATTAAATACATGTAGTGGAGGAAAAGTACACCATGCACCTCTGAACTGTAGTGGAGTAGAAGTACAACGTAGCATAACATGAAAATACTCAAGTAAAGTACAAGAACCTCAAAATTGTACTTTTGCGCAACATGTCCTTCACAAGCAGGGAAGTGCTACGGCTGTTAGGACAATCTGTCATCGCTCTTATCTTCATGCTTCTTCAGATGCGGTGAACATGCAAACAGGAATGTGCCAAAGACACTATTTGTTCCTTGGTTCGTCCCCCACGCTCCACGGTTGGTTCAGTCCAAACTCAACTTGGAAACTGTGTATGATTTCCTTCCAGACTTTGCTTTTTTTGGAGGTTGCCCTGCATGCAAGCTCCACCTGCTGAGTGACATGAGCCTACAGGAGGCAGCGTTGAAGACTAAACATTACCCAGCATGCTGTCAGAGATCGATTAGAAGACGCCTCAGAGATTAGCAGCACGAACAGGTTCACTAAAACAACCATCAGCACTTGTCAGTCGCAATCTCCGCTTAGGGTTCAAGTCCCAGAAAGAGCAGTGGGGGGGAGGAAGCCTTTTGTTTAGAGAAGAACAATGAAATGCTCTGCAGTCAAAACAGGGCTCAACAGAGGAAAGGTTGGGGTCTGGAAGAGTTTGAGGGAGGAGGTTCTGTTCCCTGAAGATGTGTCTGTACTTGAGTAAAAGTAGAAGTACTCAGGTCTTGAGTAAAAGTAGAAGTACTCAGGTCTTGTACTTGAGTAAAAGTAGAAGTACTCAGATGTTGTACTTGAGTAAAAGTAGAAGTACTCAGGTCTTGAGTAAAAGTAGAAGTACTCAGGTCTTGTACTTGAGTAAAAGTAGAAGTACTCAGATCTTGTACTTGAGTAAAGTAGAAGTACTCAGATGTTGTACTTGAGTAAAAGTAGAAGTACTCAGGTCTTGTAGTAAAAGTAGAAGTACTCAGGTATTGTACTTGAGTAAAGTAAAGTACTCAGATCTTGTACTTGAGTAAAAGTAGAAGTACTCAGATCTTGTACTTGAGTAAAAGTCGAAGTACTCAGATCTTGTACTTGAGTAAAAGTAGAAGTACTCAGATCTTGTACTTGAGTAAAAGTAGAAGTACCAGAGTGTAGGCATACTCTGTTAGAAGTAAATATCCTGCATTCAAAAAATTATCCCAAAAATAATGGACATATGAAAACATTAAAACATGAAGAAAAGAATAAATAAACAAATAAAATGGGGCGGCGGCGTACGTGTGTTTACGTGTGTTGTGCTACTAATTTAGTTGTTATTTCTTTCTTTTTTCCTCTATATCTACATAAGTGTGTGTACATACTTTATTATTGCATACCTTTTTTACCTTACATTTTGCCGCCTTGCAGGACTAATTAAGTAATCCTGAACGTCACTCGAGGTTGTGAAGAGATTTGTTGATTTCATCAGCTGGTTAGAAAACCCCTCACTCGTATTAGAGAGTTTTGAGTTACCCAGTGGATGGTAATGGGGAGTATCGCCGTCTCTTTTCCACACCCTCACCCTGTTTTCATCCAACCTATAGACTCCACACCGCGGTGGTGGTTAACCACCCCCGGCAGCAACATGAACTCTCTTTTCCCTCCTCGGTGCTCTTTCCTTTTCCCAGGATCCTTCCAGCGGCCTGAAGAGAACATCGTAGCACTTTCAACGTAAGCACCAGGGTTCTCTTACATTTGTTTCCAATAAGGAGAGAGTGCGTGTCGTTGCATTCAACCACCTTGAGACAAAGCGCTACCACTGCATCTTTTCTATCAGCCATTCACCCATTTCTGTGGATGAATGGCTTGTAGACGTTTCCGTAGAGATTTGACAACAGGCTTTCTATAGAGGTGGGAAGTAGTGGAGTACAAATACTTTGTTACTGTACTTAAGTACATTTTCTGGTATCAGTACTTTACTCCACTACTTATTTTTCTGACGACTTTTTACACAAATACCTGTACTTTCTACTTCTTACATGTTGAACACAAATACCTGTACTTTCTACTTCTCACATGTTGAACACAAATACCTGTACTTTCTACTTCTTACATGTTGAACACAAATACCTGTACTTTCTACTTCTTACATGTTGAACTCAAATACCTGTACTTTCTACTTCTCACATGTTGAACCAAATACCTGTACTTTCTACTTCTTACATGTTGAACTCAAATACCTGTACTTTCTACTTCTTACATTTGAACCAAATACCTGTACTTTCTACTTCTTACATGTTGAACCAAATACCTGTACTTTCTACTTCTTACATGTTGAACCAAATACCTGTACTTTCTACTTCTTACATGTTGAACTCAAATACCTGTACTTTCTACTTCTTACATGTTGAACAAATACCTGTACTTTCTACTTCTTACATGTTGAACCAAATACCTGTACTTTCTACTTCTTACATGTTGAACTCAAATACCTGTACTTTCTACTTCTTACATGTTGAACCAAATACCTGTACTTTCTACTTCTTACATGTTGAACACAAATACCTGTACTTTCTACTTCTCACATGTTGAACACAAATACCTGTACTTTCTACTTCTTACATGTTGAACTCAAATACCTGTACTTTCTACTTCTTACATGTTGAACACAAATACCTGTACTTTCTACTTCTTACATGTTGAACACAAATACCTGTACTTTCTACTTCTTACATGTTGAACCAAATACCTGTACTTTCTACTTCTTACATGTTGAACTCAAATACCTGTACTTTCTACTTCTTACATGTTGAACTCAAATACCTGTACTTTCTACTTCTTACATGTTGAACACAAATACCTGTACTTTCTACTTCTCATGTCGAACACAAATACCTGTACTTTCTACTTCTTACATGTTGAACTCAAATACCTGTACTTTCTACTTCTCACATGTTGAACAAAATACCTGTACTTTCTACTTCTTACATGTTGAACCAAATACCTGTACTTTCTACTTCTTACATGTTGAACTCAAATACCTGTACTTTCTACTTCTTACATGTTGAACACAAATACCTGTACTTTCTACTTCTTACATGTTGAACTCAAATACCTGTACTTTCTACTTCTTACATGTTGAACACAAATACCTGTACTTTCTACTTCTCACATGTTGAACCAAATACCTGTACTTTCTACTTCTTACATGTTGAACACAAATACCTGTACTTTCTACTTCTTACATGTTGAACTCAAATACCTGTACTTTCTACTTCTTACATGTTGAACTCAAATACCTGTACTTTCTACTTCTTACATGTTGAACCAAATACCTGTACTTTCTACTTCTACATGTTGAACTCAAATACCTGTACTTTCTACTTCTTACATGTTGAACAAATACCTGTACTTTCTACTTCTCATGTTGAACAAATACCTGTACTTTCTACTTCTTACATGTTGAACTCAAATACCTGTACTTTCTACTTCTTACATGTTGAACCAAATACCTGTACTTTCTACTTCTTACATGTTGAACTCAAATACCTGTACTTTCTACTTCTTACATGTTGAACCAAATACCTGTACTTTCTACTTCTTACATGTTGAACACAAATACCTGTACTTTCTACTTCTTACATGTTGAACCAAATACCTGTACTTTCTACTTCTTACATGTTGAACCAAATACCTGTACTTTCTACTTCTTACATGTTGAACCAAATACCTGTACTTTCTACTTCTTACATGTTGAACTCAAATACCTGTACTTTCTACTTCTTACATGTTGAACCAAATACCTGTACTTTCTACTTCTTACATGTTGAACCAAATACCTGTACTTTCTACTTCTTACATGTTGAACAAATACCTGTACTTTCTACTTCTTACATGTTGAACTCAAATACCTGTACTTTCTACTTCTTACATGTTGAACCAAATACCTGTACTTTCTACTTCACATGTTGAACTCAAATACCTGTACTTTCTACTTCTTACATGTTGAACCAAATACCTGTACTTTCTACTTCTTACATGTTGAACTCAAATACCTGTACTTTCTACTTCTTACATGTTGAACTCAAATACCTGTACTTTCTACTTCTCACATGTTGAACTCAAATACTTGTACTTTCTACTTCTCTCATTTTCCAAACAGCTGGTTCCTTTAGTCTGAATGTGTGTTTGATGCGTGATCATTATTCTTTAGAGTCATTGCGTGCCTATTGATTTGAACACGATCCGTGTACCATCATTTCCTGGTCTTCTCTAAAGAAGAGGGACCAATGGAAACGTTGTCATGTTGCCGTTGTTCAGCATGGAAACATTCATTAGCTAACAATGACATTATTGTTCTATTAATATAAAGGGAGGTCAGGTACTCTTTAAAACAGCTGCTAGTTATGGGTCCTTTTACTGAAGTACATTTCAAAGCCTCTTTACTTTGACTTAAGAAGTTTGTCAGCTACTTCTACTTTCACCAGAGTATTCTAAACACGAGTATTCTCGTACTTCTACTTGAGTAAAGGAATGTTTACTGTTACCAGCTCTGCTCGACTCCAGTTTCATCTAGTCTCTCCCAAGTGATTGCTACCATGGTGACACCCCCCCCCCCCCTCTCAGAAGTCACATGACCTCCCCCTCTCCAGGTGTTTGGCTTGCGTCTGGTGGCCTTCATTGATTCGCTGCATAGTAGGGCTCTTTGTGTGCCTGTGAGAAACTGAGCCGACGTCTCCATCACAGGTGGAGCGGCAACTTTAAGGTCTCCGTCTCCAACTGCTCTGAGCTGCTGCTGAGGGACTGATTTTTAATATATAATAATAATATTAATAAAGCTTTATTTGTACATCTCTTTCCAATCCAACCCAGGTGCAGCTCAACGTGCTTTGGCAACGTGGCACAGATCACAACTTTAAAAAACTGGAAAATTCTCGTCAGGTCAAATTCTTTTTTCAGCAGAAAAGCATAATATAACCATTCAAGGGACAAAAGGAGGTAAAAAAATGACAATGAAATACAATACAATTAATAATGAGAGACATAGAGCAGGGAAAGGAAGGAAGGAGCTTTACAAAAAGAGCTGCTGATCGTGTGTGTGTGTGTGTTGCCTCTGTGTGTGTGTGTTAATCCCTCCATGCTGTCCTTTGGGAAGAAGCCCTGTATGGGCAGTAATGTGTGAAAGCCATTATGTGAGTAATAAGCTGAAGCCACCGAGAGCGAACACCCACACCGCCCGCTATTTATTTGAGCCACCAGGTTATATTTCCACTTAGTCACCGACACATTCCCCTCAGTGTGTGTGTGTGTGTGTGTGTGTGTGTGTGTGTGTGTGTGTGTGTGGTGTGTGTGTGTGTGTGTGTGTGTGTGTGTGTGTGTGTGTGTGTGTGTGTGTGTGTGTGTGTGTGTTGGTGTGTGGAGGCTGTAGGTGGTTGTTAGATGATTTTTAACAATGTTTTGATGTGTTTTAACCTTTTGTGTGGGCGAGCGTGTCTGCCTGCCATCACATCCTCACTACCCTTCTTCTGTGGTCGGATTAAACTAACATCGCTGAGTAAGAGAGAAGTGGGCCTTCAGCCTAAATGCTTTGGGTCATTTGGAGGGAGAGCTATGTTGTCCATGTTTCCTGATAGGAAGAGCCAATATTTTAGTAGTTTTAGGTACCTGTGCATTTTTTTTAGTTGTATATTTTGGTCTAAACTATGGCTGTAAGGAGATTATTGTAGTCCGACTCGGAAGTAAGCATAGCAAAGGCTCCTTGGACAAAAGCCAAATGGGATTTTTCCAGTGGATTTTGGATTATTGCAGAGAATAATCTCTGTGTCAAATGTTTATGATACTTACACATTTAGCTCAGCAGGATAATCTCCACATATTAACACCACTTTATGATTTCTGAAGTAAAACGAAGACCGACACTGACACTGACTTCACGTCACCACCGCTAAGCTAAAGGCGGCTAATGTTGGGCTCTATAGGAACTACAGCACGGTCACATGACTTCAGGTCACCACCGCTAAGCTAAAGGTGGCTAATGTTGGGCTATAAAGGAACTACAGCACGGTCACATGACTTCAGGTCACCACCGCTAAGCTAAAGGTGGCTAATGTTGGGCTATAAAGGAACTACAACGGTCACATGACTTCACGTCACCACCGCTAAGCTAAAGGCGGCTAATGTTGGGCTATAACAGAACTACAGCACGGTCACATGACTTCACGTCACCACCGCTAAGCTAAAGGTGGCTAATGTTGGGCTATAAAGGAACTACAGCACGGTCACATGACCTTCACGTCACCACTGCTAAGCTAAAGGAGGCTAATGTGGGCTATAAAGGAACTACAGCACGGTCACATGACTTCACGTCACCACCGCTAAGCTAAAGGCGGCTAATGTTGGGCTATATATTAACTACAGGCACGGTCACATGGACTTCACGTCACCACCGCTAAGCTAAAGGCGGCTAATGTTGGGCTATATATTAACTACAGCACGGTCACATGACTCACGTCACCACGCTAAGCTAAGGTGGCTAATGTGGGCTATATAGGAACTACAGCACGTCACATGACTTCACGCCAACCACCAGCTAAGCTAAAGGCGGGCTTAATGTTGGGCTATAACCGAACTACAGCACGGTCACATGACTTCACGCCACCACCGCTTAAGCTAAAGGAGGCTAATGTTGGGGCGTGATGACGTTTAGTCGTGTCATTTGACTCTTGGTAGCATCTGCCCTTTTTTAACAGGCATTTGAAAAGGTCTCTAATGCTTGTTAATTGTAGTTTTTTTAAACGTCTACCCCCGTCTTTGCTCTGCTCTCTGAGTGAGGCGGCCTGAATGAGAAACTCGGCGACACAGAGAAACCTTTCAGCTCCTGCCTCCTAACTGCCCGTCGCTATGACGACAGAGGATTTGAGATGGGTTATCTGATGCTTTTTCCGGACTGTGTGTCTGAGTGTTTTTGTGAAAGAAAAGGAGAAAGTTTTGAAGCCTTAAAAGGACTCTAATGATACTAGAGTATACAGTTAATCTGATAGTTAGTGATGGATAATTAATATCACTATTTATTACAGCCTGTAGGAGAAAATCATCAATCAAAAATCCTTAAAATTAGGTTCTTTTAGCAGCTTTTTTGGACACATATCTAAACTCCATCAAGGATTTTAGCATTTGCCACATGCACTTTGATTTCTCAATGTCACATATTAAGAGAGGTTAATTAAACACTTGAATGATGCAGGGTTTCTCTGGTTTATCCAAAAGGATTTAATGCATGTTTGGCTTGAAAAGAAATAATAACGTGTTTTTCTTTCTGTTATTAAACCTTGGAGTATCAGAGAAAAGGACATCGTTTGGCTGGAAAACCTTTTCTGACAATACGCCCAAAACATCTTTCCAATATCCTCTAATTATTATACAGTCAATTTTTTAAGTTTCTAATACATTCCGTCACTTTTCTGTGAAACATTGTGCCGTTTATATGAAGTGTGAAACCGTTTGGAAAGTGAGTTTGTGCTCCAGTGGTTTTCATGTGGAGGACAGGATAATATCCCCATCACCGCCACCACACTTTCATGGAGTAATAATGAATTTTGTCACTCGTAAAGGTTAGCTCTGAAGTGGAGTCAAGCGTTTGAATTTGTCCCGTGTAACCCCTCACCTCGTATTAACTCTGGCGTCACTGTTTAATCGCCCCTCCCTGAGAGCAGCGCTGTGTACGGTGTAGCCACGCAACTAAGACATGATGTGATTGTCGCTGGCGTCTGGAATCAGCTTTCCCTACTTTCCCCATCGTTTGTTTAATCTATGTGTATGCGTGGGGCTGACTCTGTGTGTGTGCTGACGTATGTGTCCATTTAAACGTATGTAATTATATTTGTCGGTGTGTGTGTGTGTGAGCATGAGAAAGGCCGGTCCAGGGTGACCAATAAAACAACAGATTTACGACGCTGCCCTGTAGGTGCAAGCTCGCCCACTTCCTTTTCTTGGGAAGGCCTCTGTCATCAAGAAGCCATTTCACATAACAGCATTCATTTGGGGGTTTTGTAAAGCAACCTTTTAATTTCTAATAATGTCATTGTGTAAAGCTCTGGTGTAGCGGCCCCTCACCCCCCTCCTCCAGCTTGCACTGACACCATTGTATACACATAACATTAAACCGATATATTCCTGCACTTTACCTTTACCTGCATATTGAAGTATGAATGGTTGCTGTTTGTATGTTGTCTTCTCCTGAATGTTGTACGTTTGTTTTTTTGTATTTTTGATGGCACCTTAAAAAAAGGACTAGCTCTACTCATCTCGTTGCAATTCTTTATTGTTGCATCCCTTTTTTGTACCTGCGATGGCACCTTTTGCTGTATCGTTGTGGGACTAAGGAAGGAATTCTGATTGTGATTCTGAAAGGAATCATTCGAGACAGTTTTACAAGCTGGAGGTGTGTTGGAAATTCAGATGTATGCACACAGGAAGCAGAAACCCCCCTTAAGAAAGCTCCATCAAATATAAATGAGGCCAAAGGAGGGTGACAGACGAAGGGTCCCTACAAATCAGCAGCCGTGCATGTCTGGACAATTTGAAGTCCTTAATAATTGAAGCATCAGTCCGTGTACCTCAGGAAAACAGACACCTTTTAGCTTTTATTTGAGTATGCTAAAGCCAAGTTTATGATTGGTTTGATGTCAGCAATGGTTGGTCCACTTTTCCTGGGTTGCGTTCCAATAGTCCATTTAGCTTAGGAACCTTCCTAACGGAGTGAAATGACCCGGAAGTTCCTCAGTGGCAGCCATGATAAGTGCCGTTCCAATTCTCTAGATGATAGGAAAGGAGGTTTCAAACTTCCTTTATAACCTCTTTAGCTTAGGAAACCACCTGGACCTCCCTCACCGAAAGGAGAGGAGAAAATGTGCCCCACAATGCATTGCAGCCGCAGCATTTGCCGTCACTCAACAGCTCGGCCGTTCACGGGAAAACAACCCTGATTATGACGGAGAAATGATATCATGAAAGTTACGGTGCTTATTAACCATTTTAAACGTATGTGGTAAGTTGCCAAAGTGCTTTGTTTTTGCAACGTCATCAGTATTATAATCCAAAAAGAGAAATATGAACGTTAGTTTTTACTGAAATGATCACATAAAAGTCAACATCTCACCAGTCTTTACTGCGCTGTGGGCTGTTCAACTTTTAAAGATGTTTGAATGGTGATATACAGTGATAGATGTTAAGGACTAACGTTTATAATAAATACATCTGTATTGATTTTAAGATCTTTTCATCAATCATACGTATTGGGATCATTTGTATTAATGTGGACCGGAGGGAGAGGGGGACGAGCAGAAGTTTCACTTTCCTTTTTATTTCAATTCCAGCTTTGGTCCTGAAGAATATGTTTCTCTGTTGTCCACGTTCATAAAGCATAAAGCAGCAGCATCAGAGCACAGAGTCTCTAGATGAGTTCACAGGAGTCCCTCGTTCTTATTGAACATCCATGTTGTAGTCCGCTGTGTAGAAAACTGTAGTTTCCATAGTTTCCCCACAGCAGCAGACGCTCATTCATGACGTCCGCTGGCGCATCATAAATACGTCAGATAGTGAAAGTGCATTCGGATTCTCTAAAGCACCACAGTTTCTTCTCCTAAGTCCTTTTGAATTCTCCTATCCACTATCCCTTAACCCTGTGACCTTTCACTCAGAGGTCAAGGGATAGGAGATAGGGTTAGACGTTAGGAGCTGATTTTTGGATTCGCCTAGCTCTAGCTAACATCGGGCAATCACACATTTGAAGTGTTCATAGTGTACGACATGGCAGTGTGCTAAGGGAAGTATCCGCATTGAGACCCAGCATTACATTCATGGAGTTTTTTAGTTGCATCTTCCAACGTGGATATATGTTTTAACTAACTTTTACTTTACTTAGTCATAACATATCTCCCGCTCTACCATCAAACTCAGTTACATTTGAGCTAACACTTCCTACTTAGAGTTTTCAAAACGTTTCCCAAAATGCATTTTAATGTAGTTTTGTACCCCTGAAACATGGCCGTGTCTTAGAGGTAGCAGACGTTGTGTTCTCCCTAAGCACACTTCTATTTTTGACAGGTGACTTGCTCTTTCCTACATCCCTCTGTCTCTCACATAGCTGCGGTCAGACTAGACCTTTCTTTTTGGCAACCTGCTTTGTGTGTTTTATATAATCACACACATCTCCATGTTTGTCCTTTGGAAAGCTTTCCCTGCAGAGACGGGAGAGTTGACCTCACCTCGCTGCCTTCAAATGACATAGAGTTTATGTATATCATCCTGACATGTTGCCGGTTGGATTCCTCTGCGTCCTGATTCCTCTCCTCATGTTGCCTCAGACTCCTAATTGGCTTCCCTGCCTTGTCTGTCTCCTCCCGTTCCAGTGGTTTCCCCTCTGGTTTCAGATGTAATCCGGGCCACTTGTATGTTTTCACAAGGATCATATATAGGTATAATTGCAGTGTTGCCTTCCTGCTGTGTGGCTGGCTTATGTACTCACAGGAGGGCTGCAGGTTTTTAGCTAAGCTCATTCTGCCATTATGTGGGCCATGTCATGCTGGTTGCGTTGTGTATTTATTGTCATGCATTGTTTAGAGTCTCTTTACCCAGTGGTTTGCTTTTCTTTCTTTTGACCTCCTGTGGATTTATGTAAAATTAGTTTTAGTCTGAAATAAGGTCTGTGGTTAACACAAGCTGAAGAGATTTAAATTCTACGACATAAAATACGTCAGTAAATAACCCACTGGTGGATTTAAAACTACGGTTGCTAATAAGTGTCTAAATGAGACGACTAAACATCATCGACCGACATTAGCCTCCTTTAGCTTAGCGGTGGTGACGTGAATTCATGTGACCGTGCTGTAGTTCCTTTATAGCCCAACATTAGCCTCCTTTAGCTTAGCGATGGTGACGTGAAGTCATGTGGCCGTGCTGTAGTTCCTTTATAGCCCAACGTTAGCCACCTTTAGCTTAGTGGTGGTGACATGAAGTCATGTGACCGTGCTGCTGTTCCTTTATAGCCCAACATTAGCCTCCTTTAGCTTAGCGGTGGTGACGTGAAGTCATGTGACCGTGCTGTAGTTCCTTTATAGCCCAACGTTAGCCTCCTTTAGCTTAGCGGTGGTGACGTGAAGTCATGTGACCGTGCGGTAGTTCCTTTATAGCCCAACATTAGCCACCTTTAGCTTAGCGGTGGTGACGTGAAGTCATGTGACCGTGCTGTAGTTCCTTTATAGCCCAACATTAGCCACCTTTAGCTTAGCGGTGGTGACATGAAGTCATGTGACCGTGCTGTAGTTCCTTTATAGCCCAACATTAGCCACCTTTAGCTTAGCGGTGGTGACATGAAGTCATGTGACCGTGCTGTAGTTCCTTTATAGCCCAACATTAGCCACATTTAGCTTAGCGGTGGTGACGTAAAGTCATGTGACCGTGCTGTAGTTCCTTTATAGCCCAACGTTAGCCTCCTTTAGCTTAGCGGTGGTGACATGAAGTCATGTGACCGTGCTGTAGTTCCTTTATAGCCCAACATTAGCCTCCTTGAGCTTAGCGGTGGTGACGTGAAGTCAGTATCAGTGTCGGTCTTCAAAAATACGTCATCACTGCACCACTTTATAGTGCTATTCACAATATTCTTATATTGTCTACGGTTTGCGGACAGAAGCATTTGAAAACATATTATATTCATCTGTTACCGGCAAGTTTTTTTACCTCTCTTAAAGCCTCAAAGCGTGCACACTTTCCTCTGAGCCTCTTAGTAATTAATCAGATCAGTGAAGAACCAGTTGTCTCAGGGGAAGTGTGTGTGTGTGTGTGTGTGTGTGTGTGTGTGTGTGTGTGTGTGTGTGTGTGTGTGTGTGTGTGTGTGTGTGTGTGTGTGTGTGTGTGTGTGTGTGTGTGTCATCTGTGTGCTCAACAGCGATGCATACCAGATGTTTTAGAAATGAGGTGGGTTTCACTGGAACGTAACACATTCCCAGGGATGTTTGCGGAAAGAAATTCTTCCTCATCTGTGGAGCATGTTCTGCACCCGGGCCCCCCATCCCCCCGAGGAGGGATTGCATCCAGTTTTTTTTGCTGTCTTTTATAATGGGGTTTTTTGTCATTAAAACCACAGTCTCGTGTGTGTGTGTGTGTGTGTGTGTGTGTGTGTGTGTGTGTGTGTGTGTGTGTGTGTGTGTGTGTGTGTGTGTGTGTGAGAGGCAGGTTGAATGTTTTAAGCTGCAGTCTACCACTATGGGTGTGTCTTTGTCTATTTGTGTTAGCAAAGTGAAGTCTGAGCACGCTCACCTGCACATGGAGGAAGTGGGAAAGCGAGACGAGGTAAAGCCACAAAAATAATATGTCTGCCCCTCTGATTGGTGGATTTATTGACTAAAGGCTTCTTTTTGTTCTTAGTCGACTTGTTGCTGTTTTCGGGCTAAATGACTGCTTTGCAAGAAACTAATGTGCACATCTGTGATGAAAGATTCAAAGTGGTGCTTTTGCATGATTTTTTTTTATTTATTCTATTTAAGTATACAGATTTGCTGCTTAGGAGACCATTTGCATGCATACAAACCTATATATCACACTACAGGAAATGGAAACCCCCAAAAAGCATGATAGGGCCCGTTAACTTCCATCATTCGACTCTAGAACATACAAACAAAAATGCATTTCAAAGAGTACAAAAGGACTGGACAAATCTTGAATATAAGTATCAGTGATAAATGGAAGACTAAACGGTAACTATTACAGTCTTACAGTCTTACAGTTACAGTCTAACATCTATTAAAACCAGTGAATCGGAGTCGTCAGAAACCACATCAGTTCTGTTCCTCAGAAAAAGGTTATCAGAGAGAAGCTAAACCAAAAGTGTGTTTCATGAGCCTGACTCACACACACACACACACATACACACACACACACACACACACGCTCATGAGTAGATCATTAGGGTCTACCTCTCTGCTGCTCTGGGAAGAGAGACAGAGACAAAACATGTCCTCCTCCAGCTCAAAGGCTGGGTTTATAATGAGTGACATGTTCTCTAACGATACAGCTGGTGTTAGATGTCGAAAAGCTTCCACTTCGTGTCTGGATACAAAGATTGTACAGTTAACTATCTAATGGGTCTGATGTTTTTGAACTAGACGTTTCCTGCTGCCTACACATACAGTATACATCCCCACGTCTTTTCTTGCATTTTAGTTCAAACTCTACAAACCAACCGTAAGACTCTGATATATACTGCTTCGATTTGAATTGTTATTGATCTTTAATTATGTCTTTCTTCTTTTTTCAGTCCTCTGCGCCAAAAACCTGGTGAAGAAGGACTTCTTCCGTAAGTATCTGCCATCATCGGCTCCTCGTACTGAAGTTGGTCGAGGCTGTGGGTGTTTGATGCACGCAAACTAAAAACCTCTTGAGAGAACATGGACTTTGGGTCGATGAAGTTTAGCTGCTTCGAAGCTTTCAAAGACAACAACTAGGATATTCTCATTTAGCCAATTAAACAGATAGGGAAGATTTACTTACTACATATCAGTGTTGTAGTCAAGTCACCAATTCACGAGTCCAAGTCCCTCTCGAGTCAGCACTCTTCGAGTCGGTCCAAGTCACCTAGGGAGAGTCGTAGTCGGAGTCCAAGTCCTGAGTCACCCAGGAGTGTTCGAGTCAAGTCCGAGTCCAAAGTCATCGTTACCTGTGTTCAGGTCCAAGTCCGAGTCCACCCAAGGAGAGTTTCCGAGTCGAGTCCGGAGTCCAAGTCATCGTTACCTTTTGTTCGATCCGTCCAGGTCCGAGTCACCCAAGGAGAGTCAGTCAGTCCAAGGCCATGAGTCATCGTTACTGTTTCGAGTCCGAGTCCAAGTCATCCAAGGAGAGTCCGAGTCGAGTCCGAGTCCAAGTCATCGTTACCTGTGTTCGAGTCCGAGTCCAAGTCCGAGTCATCCAAGGAGAGTCAGAGTCGAGTCCGAGTCCAAGTCATCGTTACCTGTGTTCGAGTCCGAGTCCAGTCGAGTCATCCAAGGAGAGTCCGAGTCGAGTCCGAGTCTAAGTCATCGTTACCTGTGTTCGAGTCCGAGTCAAGTCCAAGGAGAGTCCGAGTCGAGTCCGAGTCCAAGTCATCGTTACCTGTGTTCGAGTCCAGTCAAGTCCGAGTCATCCAAGGAGAGTCCGAGTCGAGTCCGAGTCCAAGTCATCGTTACCTGTGTTCGAGTCCGAGTCCAAGTCCGAGTCATCCAAGGAGAGTCCGAGTCGAGTCCGAGTCCAAGTCATCGTTACCTGTGTTCGAGTCCGAGTCCAAGTCCGAGTCATCCAAGGAGAGTCCGAGTCCGAGTCCAAGTCATCGTTACCTGTGTGTTGTGGAAATATTTTCCAAGGCCCATAACTTTGACCCAGTTTATCAGTTCAAACTGTCCTGACTGAGCACACGCACCTCGTAACCTTGGCTGCTGTGCCGTGTCTCCTTCCTGAGTCGGTGACTCCCACTGCATAGCTACACAGAAGTTTCCATTACACTGTGTTCGAGTCCAAGTCTGAGTCATCCAAGGAGAGTCCGAGCCGAATCCGAGTCCAAGTCATCGTTACCTGTGTTCAAGTCGAGTCCAAGTCATCGTGCGCGAGAATTCACGAGTCCAAGTCTGAGTCGCGTCAATCAGTGCGCGAGTCCGAGTCGAGTCACAAGTCCCGAAAATCGGCACTCGAGTACTCCATCTCTGCTACATATGTCCTTGGAAGTAGGAGTCGTCTACATAGTGCCCTGTTACTTTAAATAAACTCAAAACCGTGACTCGAGTGCAATTCCTAAATAAAGTTTTGTAAAATGTCACTAAAGCACCTCTTCCCACTGGTCAAAATCCCACTAACACCTAACGCCCTTCCTGTACTGGGGAAGGTTACAATCTGCATTCATTTCCCAGTAAATATACTTTACTTACTTTATTATACTTTAATATACTACATTAGTCACAGTTATTTATGTCCTTTAGCTCCGATTAACAGTAACTGAAATATTCCACACTTTTTTTACGCTATGACACACATTGAAGGAAATATATATAACGACGATGGACAATAATTAGAATTGTAATAACGTACAAACATGCGATAATATTCTCTCTTCAAAACCGCCAAACTCCATTGACAATAGTCTAACTTAAGGACTATAATCAAACATACTTAATTGAAACTTGAAATAAAAAAAATAAACATCCTTTTTTCGTCTTTCCAACGTCACCATATGTTTAAAGGAGAGAGTGAATAAGTAACGGTCTACTGCCTCCCTCTTATCCACGGTCTACTGGCACTGCTAACAACATGGCCTGTGTTTAGCGTGTTTCCCCCCTGCATATACGCGCTAATTTCAGTGGGAAAACAGGCTCAACGTACAGGGGATATATTTCCATTTTGGACAGTGTTTCTGCTAACCGCTTTGCATCAAACACCCAGTTAATGTTCTCCACTACAGCCTTAATAAGTGAGGGTGCTGCAGCGAGTGTTTTGGTGTGTTTGGGCGGGCTGTCATGGTGAGTGAGCATCTGAAGGTCTTCTGCTCACTCAGGTGGTTTCTGTGGTGCCCATTCCTGCCATTCCTCCTCCTGAGCTGAGCAAACACCCAGATACACTGAAACCTGTGTGTGTGTGTGTGTGTGTGTGTGTGTGCGTGCGTGCGTGCGTGTGTGTGTGTGTGTGTGTGTGTGTGTGTGTGTGTGTGGTCATTCTGTTACAACTAACCACATTACTGATTTAAATAGAGCGGTGCAAGAATGAGTCTTCAGCCCTGAAATGAGTCAGCATGTTACCACGGTTACCACCTGTTCCCTCATCTGGAAGATGTCTGAATGTGTCTTTGGTTATTATCCTGAAATAAAGTCTGTGGCTAACACAAGAGATTAGACCAGGGGTGTCCAAACTACGTCCCGGGGGCCAAATGCGGCCCTCATCAAATTCAAAAGGTATAATGGAATAAGGCCCGAAAATGAAACTTGTGCTAGTCTTATATTGTACTTCTTAACTATGTAAACATATATCACACAGTAGTATTCATGTAAGCCCACTTTTCAAATAAATGCAGTCAATTAGAGTTGGAAACATTTTCTAGTATATCTTAGTTGATAAGAAAAAAGCCCAATAACTTATTTTCATAACAAGCTTGAAATAAACCCTTCATATTTCTCCTTATTGTAATCAATCTTCTGTTTTAAGGGATGAGCTGCCAACACTCAGAAGCACCATGTACCTACATTTGATTGATTCTGCTAACTTATAACTGAACTTATGAGGCGATATACTTCTAGTGAGCGGCCCAGCCCTTCGAATATTTTTCTGTATGTGGCCCTCTGTGAAAAAGGTTTGGACCCCCCTGGATTAGATCAACGTTTGTTTGTTTGCCACAAAGATTATTTTTGTAATAAGGGAGATGCTAACTTCCAGGTTGCCATCTCTGCACCGCTCTATATCGCCTCACCTCATTTGAAACTGATTGTTTTGTGTGTTGTGAATAATCATGTGGTGTTTTTTCCAAATCAGACCAGTTCAAAGGGGTATTCTGTACGTTTCAAAGTGGGCTTGAATGAGGTGCTTATCCATGTTGGTTTATTAAATACAGTAGATGATGATTGGAGTACAAACCTAGAAGCTAGGCAATGTACTGCTGTGAAAGGGGGGGGCAACCACATTTAGTTTAGCCATAAAAAATATCCATATTGGTTTAAATGATGAAGCATCCAGATCTCTCAGGTCTTCAGGGACTGGTCTGCTTTCTGTCCCCAGAGTCAGAACTAAACATGGAGAAGTTCAGTTATTATGCTCCAAATATCTGGAACAAGCTCCCAGAAACCTGCAGGTCCGCTGCAACTCTACGACTACTTTTAAATCCAGACTGAAGACTTTTCTTTTTGTCGCTGCTTTAATTGCTATATTCACATCTTAAACTGCCACGGCTGGACTGTTAGCACACATGTGAAGTTTGAGCACTTTTTGAACATTTTCATAGGAGTTATACATTACATTAGGAGGTTACATTACTCTCTCTATTCTCTTGATCGCCCTCTCTCTCTTCTCTTGATCGCCCTCTTTCTCTTCTCTTGATCGCCCCTCTTTCTCTTCTCTTGATCACCCTCTCTCTTCTCTTGATCACCCTCTCTCTCTTCTCTTGATCACCCTCTCTCTCTTCTCTTGATCGCCCTCTCTCTCTTCTCTTGATCACCCTCTCTCTCTTCTCTTGATCACCCTCTCTCTCTTCTCTTGATCGCCCTCTCTCTCTTCTCTTGATCGCCATTGACAAAAACAGGAATAGCTGGTCTAACGCTGCCTCCATCAGTTTGTTTGTTTGTGTGACTTTTGTGTATTAAACGGTTAATTCAGACTCACCAAATTCACACAATAACAACCTCAACAAACTAACTGATTGAGGCAGAGGTAGACCTGCGTTACTGAGAGCAAAATATCCTAAATATAGCATTCATTCAAACTGATAAATACATGTTTTTTCGCTACCACCCTCCTCAAGTACTTAGCTTCTATGCTTGTGCTCCTTTCCATTTTCTCCAAAACACAAACACACTGACATTGGATAAGAACTTCAAAATCTGAACTATCCCTTTCTTGAATTGACAGCAACAAATCCAATGCATTTTTTAGTCACCCTCCACTGTACTCTTGTCTCCGAAGGATCTCATTTTGGAATCAAAGTACAAGACAAATTGTGTAAGTAACCAGTGAGTAATCTGATCCCACAGCGGAGAAACCTCAGCGTCTGCCATCTTGTCATTCAGTGTCCTGTCTTCTGTTGTGTCTTCTTGGTGATTGTGTCTCAGCTCTGTGTGGTTGTGTCTCTCTTCCTGCTGCAGGCCTCCCTGATCCCTTTGCTAAGGTCGTTGTGGACGGCTCGGGGCAATGCCACTCCACGGACACAGTGAGGAACACACTCGACCCCAAGTGGAACCAGCACTACGACCTGTGAGTCCCACACACTTTCATCTGAATGTAAAATTACATATTCCTTACGTTTGCTACAGCGTGTGAATCTATCGTTTATACAGCAAAGGGACAGTACAGATGAAAAGGCAATATATGAGAGTAGACTAACATATTCAACAAAAAGGCAATTGAAAGTTAAAGGTATAGTTAAGAATGGAGAAACCAGCTCGAGTGCGCTATTGAAAATACACAACCGGAAGAAATCTGCCACTTCCTCACAGAGCCCCTCCTCCAACACACATGAACGCACACATGACCAATGAGGGCACGAGATAAGTTTGTGCCCCGAGGGAAGGCTGACAGGCAGGTAGGCCATCCAGTTACTTTAGCCGGGCCGGCTCAGATGATTGGTTGTGCTTTTTACAGCGCTACGGCTTCCAGAGATGAGATTTTTTTATGTATTTATTGTCAAAGCATTTAATATATTATTTGCTATCGGGATGTTTAGAGTATTCCATGGAATATAACAACAAGTTAGAACACACTATAATAGACTAACCTACTGCTACTAAATACACTTTAAAGGTAGAATATATACACAATGCATTATGGTATTTCGTGACAGACAGTCTTAGGTAGTGAAGTAGCAGCCCGTAATAATAATAAATGTAAAGTATATATTGCACATCAGTGTGTGTGTGTGTGTGTGTGTGTGTGTTCTACCTCTCTGTTTATTTGCATACCTCCCACCTCTCCAGAGCCTTACTGTGATTCCGAACAGCAGCCGTTACAAAACCTCACAGCTCTCTGTATTTAACCTCAACCAGCGAGCGCCCTGCGAAGTGTCCGGCTGTCATTAACAGGACTCACACACTCACAGATCCTACATCTGTTCTCTCACTTATCTTAATACTCCGTGATGACACAACCCTTCAGAGTCCCTGGGAGAAGTGTTTAAAGAAACACAAAGGAGTCTCCGGCAGTATTTTCATGTCTTGCTGTAACCTTCGTTTCCCAGAGACCCTGTGAAGGTAACCTGGAAAAGAGACGTGAGTGAGAGTGTGAGAGTGAGAGTTTCCACTGTTCCTCCGGTGTTTATCCAGCAGCGAGAGGAAGCACGTCTCCGTTTGTTTGGTTGCCGGGGAAACAGGACCCTCTCTCGACATGGATGTTAAATCAGCTGCTCGTGTCACTTTTGACAACAGGGGGGAAAAGTCACAGAGTGTGTGTGTGTGTGTGTGTTCACCTTTTAAAAGATGGATCGATGGAGAGGAGAACACAGGGTCCTGGCTCAGTGGATTCAAAGGCTCTCAGACGTGATGCTATGGACCGTGTTTACGTTAAGGATATTATCAACAAGGTTTTGTGCTTTTATTTGGTGAATTACTCTAATTATCGACTGGATATGGGCTGCAAAAAACCACAAGACGTGTGTGTGCAGCTTCGTTAAGATGGGTCGATGGAGAGGAGAACATAGTCTTGTGTGATATATGATATATTATCAACAAGGCTTTGTGCTTTTATTTGGTGAATTAATCGAATATGTGCTACACAAAACCACCAGACTCCAATGACACAAAGAGAGATTTTACCTCTAACCTAGGGCGACTGTGGCTGGAGGGAGTGCGTCGTCTTTCAACCAGAAGGTTGTGGGTTCGATCCCAGCCCGTGCAGTCAACATGTCGATGTATCCTTGGGCGAGATGCTCCCGATGGCATGGCCAACGGTGTGTGAATCTTAGGTCCTAGAGTAAGGTACAATGCTCTGTATGAATGGGTGAACGACATGTAGTATGTAAAGCGCTTTGAGAGGTCTTAAAGACTGGATGAAGCGCTATGCAGTGTTCTGTGCGTTTGATCATCAGATCAAGGGGGCGTTGGGGAACTCCAGTTCGAAACCCGCTCCCGCCCCACTGCGTCAAGCCGTTGTGTCCTTGGGCAAGACAGTTCACCCGAATTTGCTCCTGTGGGTATTGTCCACAGTAGATGACCATTACATGTATGATCTGTGTGTGTAATGTGTATTTGTAAAGCGCTTTGAGAGTCTTTGATAAAGCGCTATAATAAATATAAGGATTATTATTATTATTATTATTATATAAGTACAGTCCATTTACCTGGCTAATCAGTGATAAACCAAATGTATTCAAACTTGATGGATATACAATGTCCTATGAGGTTTATCATGAGTGTAACCATGATTGTAACCCCCCCCCTAACTGTGTAGTGTGTATCCTGTGTGTAGTGTGTATCCTCGTGTCCAGCAGCAGGCCTCTCAGGTGGTGTGTTGTTGGAGGAGAGAGAGGTTTTAATTGAGCCGTCTGTCTGGCTCACTCTCATCAAAACAGAGCCTGAAACACCTGGTGCTCTGACTGCTTTAAGGCTGCTGGCAGGAAAGAGAGTTCCGTGTGTGTGTGTGTGTGTGTGTGTGTGTGTGTGTGTGTGTGTGTGTGTGTGTGTGTGTGTGTGTGTGTGTGTGTGTGTGTGTGTGTGTGTGTGTTCAGAGTACAGCAGACTAGTGAGTGAACTGTGACCCTTCTGCATTGTTGCAGGAATTGGCCGGCATGCCAAAGATAGCAGACAGTCTTTGTGGCTGCCTCTCACACTCTGTGGTGGAAAAGTAATTTTTTTGTTTTGCTTAAAATGTCCCTGAGTGAAATGACCCTAAAGTATTTAAGATATAAGAGCTGGTTCAAATATCTTAAAGAGGACATATGCTCCTGTTCAGGTTCATATTATTATTTAATGTCTCTGCTGTGACATGTTTCCATTCTTCAGAGAAACCCCCTCTGGAAAGAACACATTTTAGACTTTGCAGCCATTTACATGCACAGAAATCTACAGGAAAGGGAAAAAATAACAACCAAAAAACCTTCAGAAAACCACTGACTTAGACCATGGACACCAGTGCTAAAATGCGGACTTATCTCACGATTTTGGACTCATTCCTGCACCACTCTATTGCATTCACGGTTGGTCTTTGATTGTACATTATGGATAAAGTAACATCAATAGGAGTTGGGATTGTCTTTCCCTCAGCCCTTTATCAAATCTCCATCTTATCTTTCCTTAAAGGGGAGCTATCATGCAAAATGCACTTTGTGATGTCTTTTCTACATCAATGTGTCCCCGGTGTGTCAGGGAACTCACGCAGCGTCAGGAAATCAAACCCTCTCTCTTTTCCTCCGTACCCAAATCTCTAAAACGGGGAACAACGGAGCTGATCCAGATTTGCGTCCGATATGACGTAATATCTGAAATGTGGACCCACGGGCCAATCAGAAACGTTGCTATCAGAAACAATGCCCGACTGTTTTGGACGTAATATGGTCGGTGTTTACATTAGCATCGCTAACACTCAGAGCTAACCTGTACTGGAGAGCATGTGTGTGAAGAAGCAGGAAGTAAAAAGGAACTCACCTTGTGGTATAACCGGCAAGAGAGAAAGCCTTTGAGCTCCAAACTGTTTCAGAGAGAATCCTTGATAATCCATGATATGTCGTTTCTTCACGGCAGCATTTAGTTTAGACAGTAGCTGCCGGGTCCCGCATGAGCTCAAACCCCCCCTTTTTATTTGTATCAATTTACTTTTCTTTCCTTTTAAAGCTTTATACCCAGAATCAGCACTTTTGAAACAGGAAGTGAAATAGAGGGATATGAGGCATGGCTAGAATAGGTGATCTTTTGAGCAAAAAACACTTCATAGACATATGAGACCTATGCTATTGCCTAAAAATAGCATGATAGGTGACCTTTAAGTTACAGTAAAATCAGAGCGAATAAAAGACAAAAGACAGTTTTTCGAGGACAAGGACACAGTGACGAATTAGTATTATAATGATAACAGCTCTTCATCATGTTGTAGTGTTTCCTGCCCTTTTGGATTCCCCCTCCAGCGAGCACTCAGTCACATTTGGTTAATTAACAGTCCTTCAAATACCTTGTTATTAAATTATACATATGCAATGTTAAGCACTCAGTCTAGACTGGAAATTATTTACGGCCCACTCATCCATCCATTTTCCACTCCCCAGCCCGGTCGAGTTGCACCCGGCCCCATTAATGTCTTTTATTAGGTCCGTGGTGTTAATATGTCGTAGAATTAGAAGGGCCACAGTGCAGAGGAAGCAAATCTGTCAATCAATTTAAGAACATGAGCAGATTTCCAGTCGTTAGCAGTGAGTTTTAGTGTCGGGATTTCCCTTTTTGTTCTGTTTGTACCTCAGATTGTTGCTGTAATGACTCGTTGTTCTTTCACTTTCACCATATGTTCTTGGCAGGGACTTTCAGGGAAAAGTCCACCGAAGGAAAGCACATCTGACTCTTTAAATCTGCTTTTTATTGCAGTTTTCCCATTGTCTCTCGTGCATGTGTGTTATTGCCTTCGACTGGTATTAAAAACCTTAGCCAGACTAATGAATTTTATTACGTGGAGGGTGATCCAGATGACGGGAGTTTGGTTGAAATGCTCCCTCCCGTCACGTCTGTCTGACATTCTCTCACATCGCACCCCAGACAGGCATTTGGCTCGGACTCAAAATGTCCAGACGTCTTACTCACAGCCCCATTGTTTCATATCCCATTTGGTAAGCAGCATGATAATTACAGTGGGATGCAGTTCTGCGAAGCGTACAGATGATTAGTTTGCGACTGAAAGAGGAAGCCAACCAGAGCAGATGTGCAACAACAGGTTCACCGGAGATTTGATCACACTCTCGATACGCCGGACACATGAGGAGGAGGAGAGGAAGGAGAATGGAGGAGACACACAGTCAGGAAATGATCTGTCTCATCTTATTCCTTTTCTGAATACAATACAGTTCCCTGAACATGTTCCATACTTGCATAAAGTTGTTTTTAGCCATATTAGCAATCAGCGATTCCGTTGAAAGTTGGTCAACGTGTCCCAGACAGAAAGGGAGAAATCTGTTTAAAAGCTTGATAGGATGGCTGTACAAAGAGTAGCTTCATCAAGGCATGTCGATCACTTCAAGTCCTTTCCATAGACTAATTAAATACAATATTATGCCAACAAATATGCAAGCCTATTCGCCGAAAACATAAAGAATTTCCCTCAATGTAAGGCCTACATGTTCTCATATAAAATAAAACAGATAAACAATAATTTGTAAGCCTGTTTATCTCTTAATTACATTACATGTCATTTGTTAGACGCTATTATCCAAAGCGACTCAGTGCTGTGGACAATCCCCACAGGAGCAATTTGGGGTGAAGTGTCTCAGGGACACAACGACAAGCTGACTGCAGTGGGACTCGAACTTGCTACCCCCTGGTTTGAAGTCCAGCACTCTATCCACTGAGCCACAGCCGCCCCATCTTAACATTTTAATGAAGGCATGCTGCTTCCATCTTAAAATCAAGTGCAGCATGCGAACACGCTAAATTAAAATTGGAATCAACATTATACCCGTTTAAAATCAGCCTTTTTTTTAAGACTGGATTTGGATTTGAGATATATGTTCTGGCTTGTTCCTTATTTTTGTTTTATTTATATTTTAAATATTTAGTCATGTTGCAAATGCTGTGATTTCCCCCCAGAATGCAGTAGGTCTGATATGATCTCCTGAACTGTTTCAAAATAGTTTTGACAGCATGATTGATGAGCGTTTAAACCTAAATTAACTGGTAATTTGTCATTCTCATATATACGGGGAAAAAGCTTCCTTCTTAGTCACTAAAGTGAAACCAAAAGTGTCTCGAGAACTCGATGCGAGCCTAATTTAAAAGGCCATGTTCTCGCCCCTTCATCCACAGTCTGACTGATATTTTCATGGCTCCAGTTTCGTTATTTTTTGCTCGTCACAGTTTCTCCATCCTGTCTCCCTCCTCCTGATATGTTCTGTGAATAAATGATTCACAGGATCACAGTCTGTGGTGTTCAGACGCTCAGGATCACAAGTTCACATCCACCGTCTGGAAAATCCCTCAACTTCCCTACCTCCCTCTTCCTCTTCCTCCTCCATGTCCAAACTGTGTCTCGTACTGTGTCCATGAAAAGGCGTCTCAGTGGTATCCTCTATGGGGAGTTGTGAGACATCCTGAGTGAGACTGGTCATGACCTAATGTCTTACAACTGCTACCATAGCTTAGTTGATTCTGATTGGTCAATTTGGACATTCAGTGGTAGGTTATTTCGTTATTAGGACGGGTTAATGGTCAAGAAAACGTTAACAGAGAGTTACAGAAAACCTCGATCAGTGCTGCCGTCATTTCAAATGGTTGCTATCATTGTTGGTAGGCAGTGGAACGGACGAATTTCTCTTAGTGGAAGTTAAACAATCATGTTTGCATCAATTTGTTGTAATAAATTGTTCAGGGTTCTTACGGTCATTAAAAACCTGGAAAAGTCATGGAAATTCAAAATGCTAATTCCAGGCCTTGGAAAAGTTATACTTTTCCCAAAGTTTTGGAAAGGTTATGGAAATGTAACTAAAGTTGCATAAAATATAATTTATATATTATCTAATCGCCGAAATAGTAATACTTTAATGATAATAAATACTGTATGGTGTAGTAATGAAACGTAAAATGGCATTTAACTGACGAGGTGTTTTGCTGGTGAGAGATTTGAGTTGCTTTAGCGTGTGGAAGCTAGTAAGCCTATTTGATTTGTTTTAGATAGGCACAACATGTTTCAGATGCAGACCTTATTTTCCTGTTCCATGTTAAAATAAACCATTTTCAGTGGAACTGCTGAGAAAGAGTATTTTTTTTGGTCATGGAAAATTAGGTAACGGTCATTGAGAAGTCATTGAAAATCATTGGTGAAAAAGTGTATGAACCCTGACTGTTGATTGATTGATTGAGTGATTAGCCAAGCTGGAGTCATTCAAGAACTGCACACTCTGTCATGGTATCTTTTGCTGGATAAGGGGTCAAACAGTGATTATCATGGTGTCTATGAGAGCCATTAAATGTCTCCTTCTTCTGTCCTTCCTTTCAGATACATCGGAAAATCAGATTCCATCACCATCAGCGTGTGGAACCACAAGAAGATCCACAAGAAGCAAGGAGCCGGGTTCCTGGGCTGCGTCCGCCTGCTTTCCAACGCCATCAACCGCCTCAAAGACACGGGCTGTAAGTGTCAGTATTACTCCTTTTATTATTATTACTACCACAAATGTCTTTAGCTATATGAGTCTATGTAAGGAAGGAACCATGTCTTATATAGAGTGGTACAGGAATGAGTCCAAAACCAGGAAATTAGTTGGCCTTTTAGCACTTCTTTGTTGCCTCTTCTGGAAAATCAATGTTTTTTGAATGTGTTGTTTCGTTAGAAGCCCTAAATAAGGTCTGTGAAACTGAAGATTTTTTAACGGTTTGTGCTACGACATTCAATACGTCAGTAAATACCCCAATGGTGAATTTTAAAACAGCAGTTGCTAACAAGTGTATAAATGAGATGACTAAACGCCAACATTAGCCGCCTTTAGCTTAGCGTTAGTGACGTGAAGTCATGTGACCGTGCTGTAGTTCCTTTATAGCCCAACATTAGCCGCCTTTAGCTTAGCGGTGGTGACGTGAAGTCATGTGACCGTGCTGTAGTTCCTTTATAGCCCAACATTAGCCACCTTTAGCTTAGCGGTGGTGACGTGAAGTCATGTGACTGTAGTGTAGTTCCTTTATAGCCCAACATTAGCCGTCTTTAGCTTAGCGTTAGTGACGTGAAGTCATGTGACCGTGGTGTAGTTCCTTTATAGCCCAACATTAGCCGTCTTTAGCTTAGCGGTGGTGACGTGAAGTCATGTGACCGTGCTGTAGTTCCTTTATAGCCCAACATTAGCCATCTTTAGCTTAGCGGTGGTGACGTGAAGTCATGTGACCATAGTGTAGTTCCTTTATAGCCCAACATTAGCCGTCTTTAGCTTAGCGGTGGTGACGTGAAGTCATGTGACCGTGCTGTAGTTCCTTTATAGCCCAACATTAGCCTCCTTTAGCTTAGCGGTGGTGACGTGAAGTCATGTGACCGTGCTGTAGTTCCTTTATAGCCCAACATTAGCCGTCTTTAGCTTAGCGGTGGTGACGTGAAGTCATGTGACCGTAGTGTAGTTCCTTTATAGCCCAACATTAGCCGTCTTTAGCTTAGCGGTGGTGACGTGAAGTCATGTGACCGTGCTGTAGTTCCTTTATAGCCCAACATTAGCCGCCTTTAGCTTAGCGGTGGTGACGTGAAGTCATGTGACCGTGCTGTAGTTCCTTTATAGCCCAACATTAGCCGCCTTTAGCTTAGCGGTGGTGACGTGAAGTCATGTGCTGTAGTTCCTTTATAGCCCAACATCAGAAATCATAAAGTGGTGTTAATATGTGGAGATTATCCTGCTGAACTAAACGTGTAAGTATCATGAACGTTTGTTTGACACAGAGATTATTTTCTGCAATCATCCAATTGATTTTTTGTGGAGGGAACCAGGGAGATGCTATCTTCAGGGTCAGCCTACAAAAAATACTTCACCCCTTCACCTCTCTCTGGTCAATGAGGCAGCATCCATCAAGCCAGCTTTATTCCTGTAGTGTGATAAGAAGCAGGGGTTTGGCCTAAGTGACAGAACATAGAGTCGCTCCTTTTTAGAATCCTGACAAAGGCCAGGCCTGTAGAGGGGGGTCAACACTCTGCCAGAACAGGAAGAGCCAATCAGCATCACCCTGCAATTACAGTACAAATGTCAGAAGCTAACTGGATAAATGAGGCAGAGGCTTTGGTAAATGGCTCTTAGTTAAAGCAGTAGCTTTTGGAGCTGGAGGGTTTGTAGACATCGTATAATCCCACCGCTTTAAAGACAGTATTACTGCCTTCTTATTATTACATTACTGAAATGTTTTAGCTAAATTAAACTCGAGATGGTCGCCAGTGGAAGGAACCATGTGACATATGCAGGAATGAGTCCTAAAACCCTGAAATGAGTCAACATTGCCACTTCTGTTTCCCTTGTCTGGAAGTCAATTGTTTTCTGAATGTGTTTTTGGTTGTTAGCCTGATAAGGTCTGTGGTTAATAATAAGCGTCAAGAAAAAAACTGCGGTTGCTAACAACTGGCTAAAAAGGACAAATAAACACAATCAAGCCAAACATAGCTAAGCGGTGTTGTCATGTGACCGTCGTGTAGTTTGTTTATAGCATAACGTTAGCTTTTTACTTCTCGAGATGCATTTACACTTCAAGTATAATAGTGCCATTAATATGTGGAGATTATCCTGCTGAACAAAACGTGTAAGTATCATAAATGTAACACTTGTTTTCTGCAAAAATCCAATGGAGAAATCCCATTGGCTTTTGGTGGAGGGAACCAGGGAGATGCTACCTTCAAGGTCAGCTTACACAAATACATCATCCCTGCATCCTTCTTTGTGCAAAAATGTTACAGTGAACTCAAGAAGCTTTACAATTAAACAAAAATGTCTGAATCAACCCAATGACCTCTCAACAGGGGGGCATAACTGCGACGGCTAGAAAACGCACAAAACAAAAGAAAGACAAACACTCCACAACAGAGAGAACACAAGAAATCTACGCTTACACTTTAATGGCTCTACAATTATGCATGTCTGCTTGAAATGACCGGTTGTCTAGATCGGCAGACGGAGATAGAGGGAGGTTAGTCACAAGGGCATGTTGTGTGTGTTTGAACACATGCTGCCAGTCTGCGGAGGAAACTGAGAGGAGAAACTAACGGAGAAACTAACGGGGTGAGGAGGAGGCCAGCAGAGAGAGGAAATGCAGAGGCAAACCACTCACAGCTGTGGTACAAGGTTCAGGTTTCCTGTGTCGCTCCAGGAAAACATAATTGTCAGGGGGCTTCTAGGAAAAGACTATAAAGGAACTACAGCACGGTCACATGACTTCACGTCACCACCGCTAAGCTAAAGGCGGCTAATGTTGGGCTATTAAGGAACTACAGCACGGTCACATGACTTCACGTCACCACCGCTAAGCTAAAGGAGGCTAATGTTGGGCTATTAAGGAACTACAGCACGGTCACATGACTTCACGTCACCACCGCTAAGCTAAAGGTGGCTAATGTTGGGCTATAAAGGAACTACAGCACGGTCACATGACTTCACGTCACCACCGCTAAGCTAAAGGTGGCTAATGTTGGGCTATAAAGGAACTACAACACGGTCACATGACTTCACGTCACCACCGCTAAGCTAAAGGTGGCTAATGTTGGGCTATAAAGGAACTACAGCACGGTCACATGACTTCACGTCACCACCGCTAAGCTAAAGGTGGCTAATGTTGGGCTATAAAGGAACTACAGCACGGTCACATGACTTCACGTCACCATCGCTAAGCTAAAGGTGGCTAATGTTGGGCTATAAAGGAACTACAGCACGGTCACATGACTTCAGGTCACCACCGCTAAGCTAAAGGTGGCTAATGTTGGGCTATAAAGGAACTACAGCACGGTCACATGACTTCACAGCACCACCGCTAAGCTAAAGGTGGCTAATGTTGGGCTATAAAGGAACTACAGCACGGTCACATGACTTCACATCACCACCGCTAAGCTAAAGGAGGCTAATGTTGGGCTATAAAGGAACAACAGCACGGTCACATGACTTCACATCACCACCGCTAAGCTAAAGGTGGCTAATGTTGGGCTATAAAGGAACTACAGCACGGTCACATGACTTCACATCACCACCGCTAAGCTAAAGGTGGCTAATGTTGGGCGTGATGATGTTTAGTCGTCTCATTTAGACACTTGTTAGCTACCAACGTTTTTAAGTCCACCAGTGGGTAATTTACTGACATATTTTGTGTCGCAGAACAAAACATTAAAATCTCTTAAGCTTGTGTTAACCACAGACCTTATTTCAGGATAACAACCAAAAACACACTCATAAATCCATTGACTTCCAGACCAGGGAACCCAAAAATGCTAAAACGCTGACTAATTCCTGTGTTTTAGGACTCATCGCTGCACCACTCTAGTGCTTTATTTGTGTGCATTGAAACATCTGTACTTCGATGCATCTCAGAGTGATTCCTCTTGAGACATGTTTCTGTGTGTTTTCTCTGCGGCGGCTGACCCTCAGTTTGACCGCTGCCTGGTTCGGTCGTTGTTTAGTCTAGACATACATCCTGAGCTGATCTGCATGACACCCAGACAACAGAGCGCAGATAGTGCCATTTCTCATGTCTGCAGGCAGCTTGGAGGTTTTTTTTAGCTCCGTTTCTTCTTTTTTTCCCTCTCTGCCTGATC
This sequence comes from Gymnodraco acuticeps, assembly GCF_902827175.1. Lineage (NCBI taxonomy): Eukaryota > Metazoa > Chordata > Actinopteri > Perciformes > Bathydraconidae > Gymnodraco > Gymnodraco acuticeps. The sequence continues at coordinate 148,589 of NW_022991393.1, forward strand.
TCTCTTTCTCCCTCACTCTCAAATTCCGCAGACTTTAAGAAGTTCAGACAAAGAGTTTCCAGACTTTGGCAGAAGTTCATGTCCATGCTAAGACTGAGTGGAATAGTGCAGGCTTTGTACGGAAATTTGTCAAATGTTTGACCTCTGCATTTGAACTGAAGCCGGCTCTGTACCGACGCTCAGTGAGATTTTTACAACCCGTGGCTGTTCCACAAAAACCAGCCATCTGTTCCCAGGCAGAGCCAAGCTGTGGTCTGCAGACAGGGGGGGGGGGGATGTAAATTATACTGTGGTGCAGGAATGAGTCCTAAAACATGCAAGTTAGTCAGCGTTTTACCACTTCTGCTTCTCTCGTCTGGAAGCCAATTGTTGGTTGTTAGCCTGAAATGTGGTTAAGAGATTTTACTGATGATTATTTATCAAAATACTCCTTGTGTAAATATTTTGTAAAAGCATCATGCCATAGAGTTGTGAGGGAATGAGTCCTAAAACCAGGAAAAGGTTTTCAGTACATCTGTTTTTTGTCTGGAAGTCAATGGTTTTCTGAACGTGTTTTTGGTTTTTAGCCTGAGATAAGGTCTGTGGTTAAGAGATTGGTAACACTTTATATTAAGGTACACAAATTAACCATCAACTAGTTGTTAATTAACATGCATATTAGCAGTATATTGGCTCTTTATTAGTCATTATAAAACACTTATTAATGCCTTATTCTACATGACCATATTCTACAAGTAATAAGCCATTAGTTGAGTTTTATCTCAATAACACTCTAATTAGTGCTTATTTATTGCAAGTACGGACGTTGTTGTACATGAGTTTTGGTCTTAATATGCGCTGCTCAATATGGGCCTAATAAGGCAGTAGTAGCACAAGAACAGTAATTCTCCCATAATAACACTTAACAAATATGATATATTCTTATGTAACAACAAGACATGAAACTATAAGTGTTAATTGTGTCTAAATAATTCAAAAGTAGGTATTTATATCTAAGAATATGTGTTGGGGTATTGACAGTTCAGCTACCAATAGCAAGGTGATTTTGACCTGTATGTTTCATATTTGCACATTTATAATTTTTTGTAAAATGTGTACTGAAGGTTAGACAGGAAACCGGGTACAGGAAGTAGGAGAAAGTGAACTGAATAGCATGGCAGTAGACATCGATGAATAGACTGCTAATAATTTTCCCTATGCAACCTGAAGAGTAAAAGGGTCAAGTCCGTCAGAAAGTGTGAGCCTTACACTTACACTGTAAGGATTAGTAACATGTATTGTATTTATGTGATGACATGTGGAAATGTTTAAACTCAATGAGAAAATGCATTAGCATTCGCGTTAGCGTTAGCATACACGGTAGCGTTAGCATACATGCTAGCGTTAGCCATACTAGCCTGTATACATGCTTTTTGTACAGCTAGCATTGGCTATATTTACCTTGTTTACACTTAGCGGTCCTATGTGTTAATCTGTGTATGTTACACTTGCATGTATGAGATCCTTAAGTGCCTGTAACTTCTTTTTTTATAGTTTCACTCTGTTTGAATGTCAGTGGACTGCAAATAAGTCAATAAAGGAGCATGGCTGCTCATTCCCTGGCTCTCAAAAGAGTTTGGCTGGTTGTTTAATCTATGTTCAAAAACCGTGAAGTTAGTCAGCATTTTACCACTTCTGCTTCCCTCGCCTGGAAGTCAATGGTTTTCTGAGTGTGTTTTTGTTTTTTAGCCAGAGATAAGGCCTGTGGTTATGATATTTTAGTGATCTTGTGGAAGCATCATCCCATAGAGTGGTACAGGAATGAGTCTTTAAACCCGGAAAAGAGTTAGCATTTCAGTACTTCCGGGTTTTTGTCTGGAAGTGAATGGTTTTCTGAGTGTGTTTTAAGGTCTGTGGTTAACTAAAGCTGAAGAGATGTTAATGATGATTATTTATCAAAATACTCCTTGTGTAAATATTTTGTAAAAGCTTCATCCCATACAGTGGTGCAGGAATGAGTCCTAAAACACGGAAGTTAGTCAGCATTTTACCACTTCTGCTTCCCTTGTCTGGAAGTCAATGGTTTTCTGAATCTGTTTTTGTTGTAAGCCTGAACTAGAGTCTGTGGTTAAACATTACTGATGATTATTTATCAAACTACTACTTTTCTTAACATTTTGTAAAAGCATCATCCCATAGCGTGGTGCAGGAATGAGTCCTAAAACCTGGAAAAGATTTAATATTTCAGTACTTCCAGTTTTTGTCTTGAAGCCTTCCGAGTAAATCGCCAGAACACCGACACCTCCTCATCACTCCACCGCTCCCATGTTTTCTTTTGTGTTGCCATAAGTTAGTCTCTCTCCGTTGGTGCGCTGGGCTAATGCTAATGCAAGGAAATAAAATGGCGGCTTCACAAAAACTTTTCAGAGTTTTACGGGGCGTGGTTTGCAATTCGCCCAGCCAATCAGAAATTAGAACCTTTTTCCTCCCCAGGAAAGTAGTGTGAACGCAAAATCCCAGGAACTATCGGAAGTATACTGGGAAAAGTACTCCGGTGTGAAAGCGCCTATTGAGACTGTTTATTGCTTATTCTACATTTTGTCTTGCATATTGTATATTTGTACATTTAGTCTAACTTTATTACATCTCCGATTAGATGGATACACTGACATTGAAATTCCCTTTTCAGGACATACTAGTTTAAATGTAAATCTAATGAAACCTCTCTCCTATTTTCTTCTAATTTCCTGTTTGTCTCTCTTTGTTTTTCCCTTCTTCTTTCTGTCCTCTCTCCACAGATCAGAGACTAGATCTGAACAAGCTGAGTCCCAGCGACAGCGACACGGTCAGAGGGCAGATAGTGGGTGAGTGCAGAAGGACATAAGATCTGATAATATAAGAAGTACTTTATTGATCCCAATTTGGGAGATGTTTGCGTTGCAGCAGCGTAAAAAGACAGGCAGTACATTAAAGAAATTAAAAGACTAGAAATAAACAATCCACAATTTAAACATCTCAAATAGAAATAAAATAGCATTAAAAAAGTATAACATATACATACATTTAGAGTAACAAAATATAAAACAGGATATTATATATACATTAATTGTGTAAGAAATTGATTATTAAATGCCAAACAAGGATGCATTTAGTGTCACTAACAGATGGAGGAAAAACAGCCACTTTAAAGGGGACCTATCATGCAAAATGCACTTGTCTTTTATACATAAACATGTGTCCCCGGTGCGTCGGGGAACTCACGCAGCGTCAGAAAATAAAACCCTCCCTCTTTTCCTCCATACCCAAATCTCTAAAAACGAGCGGATACAGATTTGCGGCCGATATGACGTAATTTCGGATGGTGGACCCACAGAAAGTTGCTATCAGAAACAATGCCTGACGTGTTTTGGACGTAATCTCGTCTTTGTTTACATTAGCAAGCCTCGCTAACACTCAGAGCTAACCTGTACTGGAGAGCATGTGTTTAAAAAGCAGGAAATAAAAAAGGAACTCACCTTGTGATAAACCCGCAAGAGAAAAAGCATTTGAGCTCCATACTGTTTCAGAAATAATCTTTGATGTGGTTTAGAACAGGATGGCGTTTTATCACAGCAGAATTTAACTTTATCTCCGGTAGAATTCTGATCAGGCATTAGCTCCGCCTCCTCTTTTTTTAAGGGCCCAAAATCCGCGTTTCTCTAACAGGGCTGCAAAAGAGGGGTATGAGCAGTATGAGGCATGGCTACAATGGGGGATCTGTTTGGTATTTTGAACAAAAAACTTAACAGACATGTTTTGTATAGGTATGGCCCTACAATATATGTTTCCAATATAGCATGATAGGTCCACTTTAAGAGAAATTCTAATAAAAGTTGCACAAAAACCTTGCAGCATGAGGTCAGATGAGCAGCATGTTGTCACTTTGTATTAAATATTCAGAGAGGTGGTATACTGACTGCTAATGGGCAGCGTTTACAGCAAAAGCAAACAAAGTGAAAGCCAAGGTTAACTATTTTAATGTCATTACAGTGTTTTCCTTAAAATTATCTTGTCATCTTTTATTCGTAGCTTTGACATTCCTCTCATGCAGCTTCTAATGGTTTTCCATGCTCTGTTTTGTTTCTGCGACGAGGCACATATATATATATATTATATTACATTACATGTCACTTGTTTGACGCTTTTATCCAAAGCGACTTACATACTCAATACTGTGGACAATCCCCACAGGAGCACTTTGGGGTCTCAGGGACACAACGACATGCTGACTGCAGCGGGGTTTGAACCTGTGACCCCATGATCCCAACACAACCCACTGCGCCACACGCCTCCCATGTATAAAATGAAAATCTATGATGAAATATGATCGTAAATGAACCTTTCTTTACACATCGTTGAGACAAGAGGATGACGAGGCGGCACAAAGGACATCAAACACAAATTAGGATTGAAAAAAACACAAATTTAGGTTTAAAGTAGAACATCTTAATTTTTCGAAAAATAAAAGGGGATGACATATCGTATTTTAAATGCAGAAGGTCAGTTTTTGGTGATGCTTGCTTGGGTTAATGTTAACAACAACAACATTGGGGACGGGGGGAAAGAAACAAGGTGATATTTTAGCTAAACTAGAAAAAGCTCAATATGATCAGATTAAAATATCTGACCAAAAACGTCTAAATTAATTTAAATAGCCACTCTTTCTTTCAGCAAGAAATAACGAGTAAAGACAACAGAAAAACTCACAAAATTAACACTTAGTTTAGAAATTAAAAAAATGAATAGTTTAGTACATGTAAATATGTAAATATGTAAAAATTGATACGTTGAAAATATTAATTAAAAAGAGCATAATATCGTTTTTTCGGAAAATATGTAAAAATCACAGTATAGTAAAAAAAAAGACAAAAATATCCCAAAATGTCCTATTTTATGTAAAGTTATCGATCTATCTATCGATGGACCAGCAACTGTGTTTTGAAATCAATTATTTGATAGTAATAGTGTGTGTAGTAACCTATGGTGTGTGTGTGTAGTAACATGTGTGTGTGTAGTAACATGTGTGTGTGTAGTAATGGTGTGTGTAGTAATGTGTGTGTGTGTGTGTAGTAACGGTGTGTGTAGTAATGTGTGTGTGTGTAGTAATGGTGTGTGTATAACGTGTGTGTAGTATGGGTGTGTGTAGTAACGTGTGTGTAGTAATGGTGTGTGTAGTAACGTGCGTGTGTGTAGTAATGTGTGTGTGTGTGTGTGTAGTAATGGTGTATTAAGTAACGTGTGTGTAGTAACGTGTGTGTGTAGTAACGTGTGTGTGTGTAGTAATGTGTGTGTGTGTAGTAACGGCATGTGTAGTAAGGTGTGTGTAGTAATGTGTCTGTAGTAAGGTGTGTGTAGTAATGTGTGTGTAGTAAGGTGTGTGTAGTAAGGTGTGTGTAGTAATGTGTGTGTAGTAAGGTGTGTGTAGTAAAGGTGTGTGTAGTAAGGTGTGTGTAGTAAGGTGTGTGTAGTAATGTGTGTGTAGTAAGGTGTGTGTAGTAAGGTGTGTGTAGTAATGTGTGTGTGTGCATCTGTGTGTGTTCTGCAGTCAGCCTGCAGTCCAGGGACCGGATCAGCTCCGGCGGCCCGCTGGTGGACTGCAGCCAGCTGTTCGACAACGATCTCCCAGACGGGTGAGTGGCTCTGGAGAAATCTCTCATCGTCTCACACGGAGTTTATCTAGAGCACCCTGAATGTTCAGGTACAGGGGGAGATGTACGGATTATAACGTCTCTGTGGGCATTAAAGCCAGCGTTGAATTAAACCTGTTTTCCATTTGACTTAACAATTAACAGGTTTAACAACAATTGCCACAGAAAAAAACAATAGTAACAGAATCTTTGCACACGCTACAGAGTCCACAAAGATCAGATAAAATGTCTTTCTTTAAAAACGTTTTTTGCTGCTTTCTTGGTCTTTAATATATCAGGGGCCATAATGCTTTAATTCAGGTAACGCCAACGTTAACACTTTGAGAGTAATTTCAGTATTTTATTTCTAAACATCTTTTATTCGTAGTTTTGACAGTTTTCATTCATAATTAAGGAGCTTCTGCGGTGGTAGCAAAATCCATAGGGACTTTGCTTATATATATATATGATGACTGTCCATTGACACCTCCGTGGTGCAGCGTCAGACCTCATCACAAATAGCAACGGCACTTATTGTTAAGAAGCAAATGAAAGGAAATGATCGGACTTCTTGCCGTCCATTCTGAAATCATGTTATCTGATGTCTCTTACCAGTTGTTCATTGCTTTCATCTCCCCCAAAATCTAAGTACAGACTAGTATTTGTGATCTTGTGATCCATCTTCTCACTGCCTGTATGTTTGTGCTGCAGCTGGGAGGAGAGGAGGACGGCGTCAGGGAGGATCCAGTATCTGAACCACATCACACGCACCACGCAGTGGGAGAGGCCCACCAGGTGAGAGACACTCTGCAGGAACAGGCGGATAGACGATCCCTGACCTCAGTGCTCTCAGACTAGAGTAGATTTCTCCAAAGAACATAAAAAGAAAGCGGAGGTGTCAGACAGAGCGCTCCAGACGGTGTTTAATGATGCGGAAGAGCCAGCAGGTCACGGATCTGACAGGAGAGGAAGAGGAGAGGAGACGAAGAGGAGGGAGATCTTCCCCCGCTCCGTCTCCGTCTCTTTATCCATGTTTTATTTTTATCGGCTCATATCTCAGGCGGTTGCAGGAGTATGGATTTCCCATTTAGCACCTGAAGACTTCCTAAATGCAGCCTATTGATTAGCTTCTGTTTGAAGAGATCTCTCATTTAACACCGTCTTATACGCTTTCTTTTTAACACTGGTAGCTTTTCTACTGTTTGTCTTCATCTAGTTAGTCAGAAATATCTCATTATCGATGCTTAAAGGTCTTCCGGAGTGGTTGGAGTCCTAAATCTTGGAAGTTAGACGGCATTTGAGCACTTGCTTTTCCCTCAGATCTAAGGTTTTTGAGTTTAAATGTTTTGGTTGTTATCCTGATATAAGGTCTGTGGTGAACACAAGCTGAAGAGATTTTAGCGTTTTGTTCTACAACATAAAATACGTCAGTGAATTCCCCACTGGTGGATTTAAAAACGGAGGTTGCTAACAAGTGTCTTAATGAGACGACTAAACATCATCGCGCCCAACATTAGCCGCCTTTAGCTTAGCGGTGGTGACGCGAAGTCATGTGACCGTGCTGTAGTTCCTTTATAGCCCAACATTAGCCACCTTTAGCTTAGCGGTGGTGACGTGAAGTCATGTGACCGTGCTGTAGTTCCTTTATAGCCCAACATTAGCCTCCTTTAGCTTAGCGGTGGTGACGCGAAGTCATGTGACCGTGCTGTAGTTCCTTTATAGCCCAACATTAGCCGCCTTTAGCTTAGTGGTGGTGACGTGAAGTCATGTGACCGTGCTGTAGTTCCTTTATAGCCCAACATTAGCCTCCTTTAGCTTAGCGGTGGTGACGTGAAGTCATGTGACCGTGCTGTAGTTCCTTTATAGCCAAACATTAACCGCCTTTAGCTTAGCGGTGGTGACGTGAAGTCATGTGACTGTGCTGTAGTTCCTTTATAGCCCAACATTAGCCACCTTTAGCTTAGCGGTGGTGACGTGAAGTCATGTGACCGTGCTGTAGTTCCTTTATAGCCCAACATTAGCCTCCTTTAGCTTAGCGGTGGTGACGTGAAGTCATGTGACCGTGCTGTAGTTCCTTTATAGCTTTTTACTTCAGAAGTGATGTTTTGTGGAGGGAACCACGTAGATGCTAACTTCTGGTCGTCCTACAAAAATACGTGATCCGAGCACCACTCTATAATATCATCACAATATCGATAACGTGACATTATTCCCCCTCTCCCCTCAGGCCGGCGTCAGAGTACTCGAGCCCCGGCCGGCCTCTCAGCTGCATCGTGGATGAAAACACGCCGGTCACCACCAACGGGGCGACGCCCACCACGATCCCGCAGCCAATCAACGGGGAGCAGCGAGCCCAGGAGAGGCGGGTCCGATCTCAGAGGCACCGCAACTACATGAGCAGAACCCACCTGCACACCCCCCCCGACCTCCCCGAGGGATACGGTGAGTGAGGATCAGAGAGACGTGGAGTAATAATGGGCTACTGAAATAAAATATGTGAAAATCTCTGATATTTGGAGCTGCAGAGATTATTCTAGAGACTTAATTAAACATTATTGCTTGTCCATGGACATGAGGTCAAAACAAGCCTTACAAGAAAAACAACATTTTAACAACCAAGGCGTAAAGTAACAACTATTTCTGCTACAGTCAAACATCTGCTGAATAAACCGAGTGAACTACAGCTGTATGGACCCAAAAAAACACATTTGCTGTGATTTAATTAAAATAAATTGTTTAAAAGTATGCCAATATAACTACATAATAATGCCATTTAAATAAATTCATGCTTTTTCAGGTCTGTGTGCAAGAATGCGAGCAAACAACCTTTAAAATTATTGTTTACTGACTGTTTTTTTGGGTTCATTAGCGCTCGGCTAACGAATAATGTCAAGGCTTTAATACGCCAGCCTACGTTAGTGTTTACACAGAAGACAGTCTGCTTTATACACAGTTTAGAAACACATGAACCAAAGTTAGTCACAATGCAAGATAAATAAATACCCGTCTTCCTGGAGAGACATTGAGTGAGATTTAACTGGAGAGGAAAGATGCATTTCTTTACTTCCAGTTGTAATATGTTGTGTCGTAATGGTGGAGATGAGGTCATTGAGTTCAGTGAGGATATCTGAAATAAGTTTGGAGACACTCTGCTATGAATACTGTATGTCTTAAGACGGATCAATATTTAATATTCTGATTGCTCTAGCCAGGGTTTCATCCTCCATGAAAGCCATCTCCACTTCCCCCTGAGCGCTGTGGTTATTGCGATGCTAACTCTAATCTGTGTGCTCATTCAGCGCCACACATAGGAGCCTGAAATACTGGCTCCATTTGAGACAATCTAATTGAATTGATCTGGCTGTTAACGGCCTCTGTGCTGCTCTCTGCACACAGTCAGACAATCACAAGCTTTCATGTGAGAGCAAACAAGCTCACAGTGAGATGTGTGCAGGATTTAAGGAGCCAGAGACACAGAAGCTCTTTGAGTTCAGAGCTGGAGCCTGACTGCCGAACAGTTGCATGTTTCCACTGCAGCGGCGCCTTCAAAACTCAATCAAGCATCTACAATCTTCCTGGCAGACATCAGGGACCCTAGATATTGTAACGGGATTAAAGTCAACGTTATTGTCAATCTTTCAGTTTGTGTGTACAGACAGAGATCGAAATACAGTTTCCCACAATCCCGAATATAAAAACAAATATATATAAAAATATGTACATCCTATATATCAGGGGTGTCCAACCTTTGGGGGGGGGGTGCTAGCGAACTGTCAACTGGGGGGGAGCCTCGCTGCGGGGACACGGTGGACCTCTGTCGGTGCAACTTCAATCATGCCATTTAAAAACATAAAAAATTCAGAGCGGTGACGGCCGTCAGCGAACGAGCCGGCCCTTGACGACCAGCTGTTCTGTGATTCTCCAGATTCTACAGATGGCCAGTCCGCGGAGGGTGGAAAATACATACCGGAAGTAATCAAAGACGTGAAGGTGTTCCCACGGGAAACAAAACTTAAAATAGTAAATGAAACAATCTCATCTCTTAAAATTCACAACCTATTATGAATTAAACATTCACAAACTTATAATTAAGTATTCACATGTTTAACTCTGTTACATGTGCACGCAACGAAGTAGGGCAGAATTCCATCTCGTAGCGTTTGTGCACCGTTTTGAAATGCTCTAAATTACCCTTCTTCGGTAAAGCCACGCTCGCATTGCAGATGAGACAGATGGACTTTGAATTAGGGCTGCAACAAACGACTCATTTGATAATCGATTAATCTATCGATTAATGAAACGATTAATCGACTATTCGGACTATTACTGTACGCCTTGCACAATTTCTCAAACGCTCTTATTTAGCCATCAACTTTTAGATTTCGCTTGAGGTTGTTTTAGGCATGTGGAAACTAACAAGACAATAAAGATGAATACTTGATTCAAAAATACATATATTATTAAATTCCTCGTGGATGGGGGCGGGGCTACAGAGCTGCTAGAAAGACAGTGGAACCCGGTGCATTCCTCCGTCTGGATGTGGAGCACTTTTGATAAATGTTTAGACACATTGCTCGTGTTGCCGCCCTTACATGCTAAACTCTTATTGCACTTTAGGTAACGAGCATCGAGACGGGTAAAGTTTAACCACCTCGGAGCGCGTTCTCTCCGCCATCTCCTCCGTGTGTTGCTGCATGTAGCAGCTGCGTGTGTGTGAACTGCCCCGCCCCCTCGCACACAGACGGGAGAGAGATCGAAAATACACCATGTTTGTCTTTTTGCATATTAGAAACGAGTTGGCGACACTAAGACTGCGACATAATGTTTATGTAGCAATAATACATGACATATATTTTTTAAATGTCTCCAGTACCGATAAAAAGACCGATAACGTTGGAGCTTAACGGCGCGTAAAACACACGTGATGACGTCACCAACGAATCGACGACTGAATTAATTTGGTGATCGATTTTAATCGATTAAGTCGATTAGTTGTTGCACCCCTACTTTGAATTGGAATAAACAAAAAAATAATCATCCTCCCTGTGAAGCTGACGTTGAGCGGCCCGACCAAGCAAGGAGGCAGAACGTCCAAATACAACCCGGCGTGGGCATTTATTCAAATCATGGGCACTCAATTGCTGTCCACCTGAACACAGTCAGCAGCCACAAGGATCTCACACTCACTACCTGCCCACTGACAGGGAAAACAGAGCCTAAATACACACACACTAATCAGGCCAATAAGACACAGGTGGGGGGGAGGAAACAACACAGGGCACCAGGTGAACACAATCACCAGCCACAGACAAAACGGGAGGGGAAACACTTTCAAACTAAACCACATGTGCAATATTACGAAGTTACCTTTGTCACACTCCCACTCGGAGTGAAAATGATATATTTTGTGCTTATCATTTTCATCGACTGGTCGCGATCGACTGGTTGGGCACCCCTGCTATATATACACAATCAACAGACACATTTATACATATACACACATTAAGACCTAAATAAAAGCACAACAATCAATATACAAAATAACAGTGCAGACTTAACTTGCACACTTTTCTAAATTGTATTCAGTGTAACAGTGGTAGGAGGTCCAGTACTTCCACTTCCTATAGTTAGGGTGACCAGTGGAGTATGTTTGTGTGGGACAATGTGGGACACCCTCTCACCCCCCCCCCCCCCCCCCCCCCCCCGGGAAAAAAATCTCTATTGCTATTTCACTTGGGTTATTCAACAGCATCCAATAGACAATGACAGAAAGTCAAAATGCAGTAACAATTGTGTATCTCTTAATAAAGCAAAAGTAAACTAAGGCTAACCAAGGCAGCAGGCATTATTCACTTCACGTGTTTAGAAATGCATCTTCCTAATTCAACTAGTGTATTACCTGTAAAATTAGGCACAACGTAAATTAATAGATCAAATAAAACCATAAGTACAAATCAAAACTGGCCAGGAGGGAACAAAAACATAATACATAAAATAAAATAGCTTTCAGTTGTGTCCATCACAGCCCCCCCCCACAGTGTGTGGGCTATTTTGTCACCTCGAACCACTGGTGTCTTTAACTCTGTCAAACAACTCTCCACAGAGGCAGGGGCAAGCACATCTGTTATTATGGACGCTGCTTTTGTACGACCACATGACATTTTCTTTACTATATCAGAGTCTGGAAAAATGGTCGGCGCTAGCTTGTTACCACAGTCACTATGGTAACACTGGTTATTTCTGCTGCTGTTACCTTGTCTGAGTGGCCATCATTTTTTGGTTTGAGTAGGAATGTCTCCATAGAGTGAGATGTCTCTTTTTGAGAGACACGTTTCTTGTGATAATCGCATTCTCGGTGTCTTTTGACGTCGTATTCACCGCCATGTGAAATTGAAAAATTACTCTTGCAAAGATTGCAAAAATCTCTCTGAGAGTCGCCCTGCACCGGCTTCACCCGCGGGTACGTGTCTTCCCAGTCTTTGTTGTATGTGCATCTTCTTTTCTTCTTAGCTGTAGTTTCAGTTTCCTCCATTTTCCATAACCTGCTGCGTCGCCTGCGTTATTGACTGACTTTCGTTGTTGTTGTTTGGCGGGGCCGCGGGGGGGGGTGTGTGTGAGTGAGTTACTCTCATTGGTTAATCACTTGACCAGCACCCGCCGTGTGAAATATGCGGGACATCGTCTCAATTTGCGGGACGCACCAAAAGTCGTGAAAATGCTGTGCAGTCCCGCGCAAAGCAGGACATCTGGTCACCCTACCTATATTCCACTACTCCTGCTTGACATCAGGCTTTTGTATTCACTGTACGATCAGATTCTTATATCTAATATTGTGATGTTTGTGTGTCCCTACAGAGCAGAGGACCACGCAGCAGGGTCAGGTGTACTTCCTGCACACGCAGACGGGCGTCAGCACGTGGCACGACCCCCGAGTCCCACGGTACGTACTTCCTGTTGTCAGAGTCTGTAAGGCAGCCGTGGTAGAGTCAGTCTGACTACTAAAGTCAATGTTTTCTCTTTTAATTTTGTGAGTCATTCAGAATAAGACTTCAATCAGGAGAGACGGTGTTGATGAAAGAACACATATTTATTGCCAGGAATACACAAATGAATGTAATGGAGTTTTGGTGATTAGGCCCCGTTGTGCGGGAGTATCATTCGGGAGGGGAGACCCGATCCGATGAAACCCCCCGGGGTCTAGACACTGGTGGTGGTGAATGGATAGTTGGGGTCGGTCTGAAGGGGAGGGGCTTAGCTTGACCCTGGTGGTGGTGAATGGATAGTTGGGGTCGGTCTGAAGGGGAGGGGCTTAGCTTGACCCTGGTGGTGGTGAATGGATAGTTGGGTTCGGTCTGAAGGGGAGGGGCTTAGCTTGACCCTGGTGGTGGTGAATGGATGGTTGGGGTCGGTCTGAAGGGGAGGGGCTTAGCTTGACACTGGTGGTGGTGAATGGATAGTTGGGGTCGGTCTGAAGGGGAGGGGCTTAGCTTGACCCTGGTGGTGGTGAATGGATAGTTGGGGTCGGTCTGAAGGGGAGGGGCTTAGCTTGACACTGGTGGTGGTGAATGGATAGTTGGGTTCGGTCTGAAGGGGAGGGGCTTAGCTTGACACTGGTGGTGGTGAATGGATAGTTGGGTTCGGTCTGAAGGGGAGGGGCTTAGCTTGACACTGGTGGTGGTGAATGGATAGTTGGGGTCGGTCTGAAGGGGAGGGGCTTAGCTTGACACTGGTGGTGGTGAATGGATAGTTGGGGTCGGTCTGAAGGGGAGGGGCTTAGCTTGACACTGGTGGTGGTGAATGGATAGTTGGGGTCGGTCTGAAGGGGAGGGGCTTAGCTTGACCCTGGTGGTGGTGAATGGATAGTTGGGGTCGGTCTGAAGGGGAGGGGCTTAGCTTGACACTGGTGGTGGTGAATGGATAGTTGGGTTCGGTCTGAAGGGGAGGGGCTTAGCTTGACCCTGGTGGTGGTGAATGGATAGTTGGGGTCGGTCTGAAGGGGAGGGGCTTAGCTTGACCCTGGTGGTGGTGAATGGATAGTTGGGGTCGGTCTGAAGGGGAGGGGCTTAGCTTGACCCTGGTGGTGGTGAATGGATAGTTGGGGTCGGTCTGAAGGGGAGGGGCTTAGCTTGACACTGGTGGTGGTGAATGGATAGTTGGGGTCGGTCTGAAGGGGAGGGGCTTAGCTTGACCCTGGATTCAGAGGGGGGGAGGAGGGCTGCGTCGAGTCACCTGAAATGACAGCTGTCAGAGGGGAGAGCAGATTAAAAAGGGTTAGCAGAGCGCTATGATAGGCTTGTGAGAATAGAGCGAAGTGATTGGTTAAGCTGGGGAGTGACGCCCCCGATCACTTATTGAGAGGAGAGAGAGTAGTAACATGGAAATAGTAAATGAATGAGTAAAGTAGGTCTTCCTGGTTGAACTTGCGCTGAGCTTCAGAAAGTTTATTGCCAGGTACGTTTACACATTCAAGGAATTTACTTTGGTATCTGGGGGTGCGGACATAAACAATCTAAAACAATAAGTTGCAAAGTAGGTCAAAAAAGAAATGTATAAGGATAATAAAAAATACGTATTTTTATGAAACAATTTAGCATTAAAAACGGATGCTAAAGAAAAATATGCCTTAATAATAAATGAGAGAATTCGGCAGATATTTTATTTTTTTAACTACCTTTTAGTCGGCTCTCTTTTTTCTTCAACGATATTGCATGTTGATATGGATCCCAGTTTGTCTAACGTCATAAAAAGAGTTATGATCACATTTAGTCACAGTTGTCTTTCACGATATAAAAACTGACAGGAACATTTCAACATACTTTTCCGTTGCCACTTTTGTATGGTTTTTCTCCTTTTACTATCCACCTTATAAAGCGTGACATATAAAACACAGGAATAATAAAATGCTTTCTCGAGAAATCGGTTTGTCCACAGATGCTCACATCTCCTGAATGTACTGACATACCCGACATCACACACAGATCGTGTCACGGTCTCTTGTAATTCACCGTAAACCTGCAGCTGATTACGAGCTGACGTGCCGAGAGGAGCCCCGAGTCACGGAGCTCTGAACGATTTGGTTCTCTGCCGTTCAGATTTAATGCTAGATAAGTCAAACACACATTTAACAATCGTTATAACACTTTTTATAAGTTTTCTCAAGTACCTTAACGCGCTTAGCTCAGGCCAGATAATATCAATAAAATATGTCTGATATTAAAATACGTGGCCTATTGCTTTCATTCTATCAGTGAGTGAGCAACTATATGCTACGATCACACAGTAGGGGGTGCTACTGAGAAACTTTAACACATATGTACAATATTTTTGTACATTTCACCAAAGTTCAGGTTTTAACCATGGATGTATAATAAGAACTGGATACACGGGGAGGCGGGGCCTCGTTCATTCCTATGAGAGTTGCTCATTGGCGCATGAAGACAAAATGGCCCAACTTTTGAGAGAGAGAAACGTCACCAAAGTATTCATATATTCATATAATCCGTTCTTATTGTGCATCCATGGGTAAAGGTAAAACTCATGTAGTGCTGAACACGTCACATGAACGTGCCGGGCGGCTCGGTCCCGTGGGTTAGATGTGCGTTCATAATGCCGAGGAAAATTAACTCTCAGAATAACGTTATTAGCACATTTTACAACATGAGGACCAAATGTTTTTAATAAGGGCTATACAAACGTTCATACTGGGTAGTTTATTTAGTTTAAAAAAAATTATCCAACGATTTACAGACGTCTCTTTCCCAATGTAAGTCAATGGGAAAAAGTATTTACGGGCCCAGCGACTGATACGGAAGTGTAGTACCGCCGTTTGGCTACGACGAATATTTTCCTCAGAGTCCGGCGCACTTCCTGGGGGCTTGGTTTTAACAAGAATACCATGTTTCGTATCTAAAAATATTTCCAGAAATATTCCTCGAAATAAGCCCCGCCCACATATATGCGTTATGCTAATTAGCAACACTTCTAAGTAGGCGGAGCTTAGTGGTCTATCAGGCTTTTTTGTAGAGCTCATTTAGCTTAATATGTGTGCGAAATTTCAAGTAAATTAGATGCTTGCTTATAGGGAACATGCTGGTTCTTCTGCAACAACGTTTTATTTAATGACGGCCATGTCTTTTTACTCATCTTGCTAGTCTTTAAAGGCAAAATATCGAACCCCACAACAAGCCTATTTACCTAATTTTCCAAACAAGCCAGTGTTCACTTGTCCTGACGTCTGTGCAAATGTTCGCAAGTTTTCGTCCATGCTAAGTCCCTCAAAAACAAGGACGACTAGCGCTACAGTCCTCGGGCCAGATGCTATCAATAATAGAGGAGAGATATTATGAAACCTGGCCTGCTGCTTGCATTCTCTCAACGTTTGAGTGATGGATGATCTTTTTATTGCTCTTGATGGGAGAGTATTGGTCACGCCACACCTCGCCCGGCGCTCCAACGATTCGCTGCCAAGCTGTCATCGCTCGTGAGGCTCCAGAGTCCCCCTTTTGGCTTTAAAACCCCCGAAATACAGAAGAGTCAGCGCATAGCAAAGCAAAGAGCGAGCCTGCTGTCTCCATGGAGTCCAGATGAAATGGGTTGCAGGGCAGCAGTAAATAATTTAGATGGGAGGAAGAAGAAGAAAAATTGAATTAAAAAAAGTGAGCTCTCAGACATCTCGGAATCTCGCAGTTAGTCAGTGCTCTGGTATGTTTTAAAACCAATATGATGTGTGGGCTTCGTCTCTGTTTGACCCCCCGTCCCACCCTGTGATATTTTTCATACATTCCTGCTATATTGTGTGCACTTCTGCAGAGATCCGAGTAATGTGAACTGAATCAGAACAACTGAAACATTCACTCCTGCAAAGAGGAACTTATTTTATAAATAAACATCTTCCTTGTTTCCTCGACAAAAATCCAATGGGGTTTTTCCATTGGATTTTGGATTATTGACGGAAATAATCTCTGTCTCAAACAAACATGTTTGATTATCTCCACATATTAACACCACTTTTATTATAACTGAAACATGAATCCAATCTCAAGAAGTAAAGCTAATGTTGGGCTATAAAGGAACTACAGCACGGTCACATGACTTCACGTCCCCACCGCTAAGCTAAAGGCGGCTAATGTTGGGCTATAAAGGAACTGCAGCACGGTCACATGACTTCACGTCACCACCGCTAAGCTAAAGGTGGCTAACGTTGGGCTATAAAGGAACTACAGCACGGTCACATGACTTCACGTCACCACCGCTAAGCTAAAGGTGGCTAATGTTGGGCTATAAAGGAACTACCGCACGGTCACATGACTTCACGTCACCTCCGCTAAGCTAAATGCGGCTAATGTTGGGCTATAAAGGAACTACAGCACGGTCACATGACTTCACGTCACCACCGCTAAGCTAAATGCGGCTAATGTTGGGCTATAAAGGAACTACAGCACGGTCACATGACTTCACGTCACCACCGCTAAGCTAAAGGTGGCTAATGTTGGGCTATAAAGGAACTACCGCACGGTCACATGACTTCACGTCACCTCCGCTAAGCTAAATGCGGCTAATGTTGGGCTATAAAGGAACTACAGCACGGTCACATGACTTCACGTCACCACCGCTAAGCTAAATGCGGCTAATGTTGGGCTATAAAGGAACTACAGCACGGTCACATGACTTCACGTCACCACTGCTAAGCTAAATGCGGCTAATGTTGGGCTATAAAGGAACTACAGCACGGTCACATGACTTCACGTCACCACCGCTAAGCTAAATGCGGCTAATGTTGGGCTATAAAGGAACTACAGCACGGTCACATGACTTCACGTCACCACCGCTAAGCTAAAAGAGGCTAATGTTGGGCGTGATGACGTTAAATCGCATTTATGTTGTAGAACAAAATGTTAAAATCTCTTGTGTTACAGACATTATTTGAGTCAGTTTCAGTTTTATTTTTGATACATAACTGTTTTATTGTGTGTTGTTCCACAGAGACCTGAGTAATGTGAACTGTGAGGAGCTGGGTCCTCTCCCTCCTGGATGGGAGATACGAAACACAGCCACCGGGAGGGTCTACTTTGTCGACCACAACAACCGAACCACGCAGTTCACTGACCCGCGCCTCTCCGCCAACCTGCACCTAGTCCTAAAGTGAGTGCTACAGTACAGGAAAGAGGTTCCGGTCAAATAAATTAGACGGAACATAAAATAAAACTAGGTATAAAAGCAAGAGAGATTTATTTCCCGTCTCCGTTTTCTCTTTGTTTTGCAGTCCGAGCCCGAGCCCCAACGGTTCTCGAGGGGCCATCGAGAGTCAGAATGTCAGGTAAGGATTTCGGGCTTCACGCCAGCAGACTGGAACACACACACAGACACACAGACACACAGACACACACACACACACACACACACACACATACACACTCTCAGACACGCTGCCTCCCCCTCAGTGGATGTTTTACAGCCGGATCCTGTGCCAAGGTGTGTTCGCCACCTGTAGAGCTTCAGAGCAGAGTAGCAAGAAGTACTCAGATCTTGTATTTGAGTAAAAGTAGAAGTACTCAGATCTTGTACTTGAGTAAAAGTAGAAGTACTCAGATCTTGTACTTGAGTAAAAGAAGTACTCAAATCTTGTTCTTGAGTAAAAGTAGAAGTACTCAGATCTTGTACTTGAGTAAAAATAGAAGTACTCAGATCTAGTACTTGAGTAAAAGTAGAAGTACTCAGGTCTTGTTCTTGAGTAAAAGTAGAAGTACTCAGGTCTTGTTCTTGAGTAAAAGTAGAAGTACTCAGATCCTGTACTTGAGTAAAAGTAGAAGTACCAAAGTGTAGGAATACTCTGTTACAGTAAAAGTCCTGCATTCAAAATGTTCCTCAAGTGAAAGTAGGAAAGTATTCTCATCAAAATATAGTGAAAGTAGCGACAGTGAAAGTAGTCGTTGTGCAGATTGGTCCA
This sequence comes from Gymnodraco acuticeps, assembly GCF_902827175.1. NCBI lineage: Eukaryota > Metazoa > Chordata > Actinopteri > Perciformes > Bathydraconidae > Gymnodraco > Gymnodraco acuticeps. Next base: position 167,180 of record NW_022991393.1, read on the forward strand.
TTTCAGAATAATATATATGATATGTTTTATAATGATTGATCATGAAAGTGTTCTCAAAGCTGGTAAAGGTGCAGCTAGTTTGAATGACTTTGTATACTGCAGGGTAGCTGGTGGATTTACTCCAGGTGGAACTAAAGTCTGATTCAACACTTGATTATATTTCACATCATTCATCCAGATCTGTGAAGTAACTAAAGGTATTAAATACATGTAGTGGAGTAGAAGTACAAAGTACCTCAACATTTTACTTAAGTACAGTACTTGAGTAAATCTACTTAGTTCATTTACACCTCTGCTTCAAAGTACGGCTGATCACAGAAAAACATAGTCTTTCTTTTCCCCACACAAAAAGACTCTCTTCAGCCCCGCCAAGGTTTTTGATCATAAAGGCGTTTTACCACACAATCCGTCACAAAGCGCTGGCCAGACTTCAGATGTGGAGAGCGAGGCCGCGGAGCGTCTTACATCCAGGAAACGGAGCGTTAACGGGATGCCAAGTCCATGAATGAGCTGTGTGTGTGTGTGTGTGTGCATCTGTGCGCTCGCTACATGCCTCGTGTTCAGAATCTCTTCCCCGTGTGCAGCTGTTCAAACACACACTGTGCATCGATAGATTTACCCAGAGTTCCTTGCAGCACAAAGGTGGAGCAGTGTACGCCTGACCTCATTCCTCCAGATCAGGTTCCCTTTGTGTTTGGGTTTTTGCATTTGCTTTTACTTCATCCTGTGAAAAAGTCTTATAGAAATGGAGCCCACATTTGTTTTTAATTTGTGGAGTTAATGCCCAGATGTGAGAAATTATCATGCATTGAATTTCTACCGTATATTTATTCTAGGGGGATTATTAGTGCACATCAAAGACAGGAAGTGGGCGTGTTTTTGGGAGGGTTATCAGTAACGTAATAGGAGTATCACAATATAAAAGTAACCTGATTACTTTCCGTTACTTTTGGATTACAACGATATCGAATGCAATGCAGATAAGAACACGAGAAAATAAATATCAATAAGATGTTTTTACTTATTATGTAAGACATCAGAACCATGTGACCTTGGAAAGGAAGAAGATATTTAGGATCAAAAGTGATTTTATTGATATGAAAAGTTGCCTTTCATTTTCATTCAGCTTATTCCAGGGGGTCCGCGGGGTCTTAAAAAGTATTAAGAGTTGATAAATCAATTTAGCGAAAGTTAAGGCTATTAAACTGCATTTTTCCAAGGTATCACATGTTGTAGCTTGTTTTCAATAAGTATATAAATGGTCCAAAGAGGTTGTATTCTACAGTCTGCCTGAATGTAATCATTGCGTAGGTGTGTAGTGTGATTCTGTGTCGTTTATTGATGGCATCCCGTTGGGTTTGACGTCATCTGAACAGGACATCGCACGCTCACTGCTTGATAGCGCAAAGGTCCGTTTACGCCGGTTGCTAAGCAACATCGTTATGGGGAAATGCAAGTCTGCGTCCAAATGGTTGGAAGATAAGGAGGAAGGACAATCCATACTGTATATAGTCAATGTGAGGTAAAGTGTGTCGCCAAGGTAAACGGTTAAAACTCCAAGTGGAGATGAGGTCTTAAAATGTTTGGAAAGGGTCTTTAAAAAGGTCTTAAAAGGAATTACATTTGACTTCAGGATTCCTCATATACCCTGATATTCAGGCAGTAGCGTAACGCTGAAACACATGAGCACTGACAGGAAATGAGAAACCAAAGAAAGTGAAAACTATAAAGCAGATTCAGATAGTAGGCGTATAGATTCACACTTAAAGTATTAGCTTAGAGCTGACAGAGAAGAGATAACATCTGATCCTTTACAACAAACACGAAATGCTCCTTTTAGGTTTCTACTAACTGTCATCTTGCTAGTTATCCCCAAATCTTAGAAATGTTTTTGGGTGTTTTTTTATGTAAATGTGAGGGAATACCGGGTTTTTTGTATCCTGATTATCCCATTAGATGTAACCCATTACTCCCAAAGCCTGCGCGGGAATTATTTTATACACAGGCAATGGTTTCTCTGCAGCGTCAAATGTCATTAAATTCATTTGTTAAAATCATCTAAAACTCACATAAAGTCTTAAGGCCCGGACACAACAAGCCGATGTTGGCCGTCGGTGGGCGTCAGGCCGACTCAGATTGGTGTGTCCTGCACCGTTGTGTCTTTTCAGCCGTGCCGACACCTTTTTGGTTCAACATGTCGAATCGGTGGGCTGTCGGCAAAAGGCAGTCGGCAAAATAAATCACTCTGATTGGCTGTTCAGCTAGCGAATCAGTGCATGAGAAGCGAAACGGAAGTGAGGGACCCAAACAAACCATTAAGAAGCAAATCTGAGATTCATTTACCTCCAGCTCTCGACTCAGGTTCGGGAAAGCCCCGTGAGCTTCTCGCTGTAGAGGGAAAATGGAACGCAGACGCTATTTGTTGTTTGTTTATATCACGCAGTCTGTTCTTCTTCTCTCGGTTATCACGCAGTCTGTCCTTCTTCTCTCGGTTATCACGCAGTCTGTCTTCCGGTTGTTGCCTCTTTTGGAATACTACCGCCGCCTGCTGGTAAGGAGAGTTATTGCCACTCATGCATGCGCAGTTCGTACGTGCTTCTTGGCCGTCGGCTGAAGTCTTTGCGGTGTGTTCCAGTCATAGACTGTATATATAAATGGACGTAGTGTCCGTGACGTCACCCATAGGATTCTGCAGAGTTGCCGAGAAGCCTAAAGTAGGCGGAGTCGGCCACTAACGGCTCGACAGTGTCAGAGTCTAACTCCCGCCTGCTCCAGCCTGATCCAAATAAGGGCAAAGAGGCGGAACCTCCAAAAGCCATAAGATAAGTCCGATATTTAAATGAAGAATACCCCACCAGGCACCAACACAACAAACACGTCCGGGTTCAAGTTGTGTTCCCGGGATCAGCCCAGCAGTTGAGCCCCTGTAGCATCCTGGAGCTTACTGAGCTAACGGAGCTAGCAGAGAGACAGAAAGCTAGAAGTAGCACTCACTGCAGAGACCTGCCCTAATTTATGCTAAAACGTTAGGACCTAATATAACTAAAAGGGTTGCGTTCTAAAACAATTCACCCCCCACACAGTAGTCATGAAGGGGGAATCTAACTATACAGAGAATATGTTTTTTTTTAACCACGATGTAAACATGTTTATTTCTGCTGTAAAGTTGGTCATTTTAACATGGGGGTCTATGGAAATTGCTCCCTTCTGCAGACTGCTCCTACTGGCCACTAGATGAACTGCAGTTTGAGGCACTTCCTTATTGGCCTCCCGGCTCTGCCCCAGAGTTTGCCGCTTGGTTCCAGTGCGACACATGGCCAAAACGCAGAGACGCGAGGCGACACAACAGTCGGGGGTCCGTCTGTGTCAGCTTGGTGTGTCCGGGCCTTAAGATTGAAATGCTGTACATCTCCTGGTTATTCAAGGACACGTGGTCCTGAGATGAGTAGAATGACTTGTATACAAACAGTGCGTTCTCATCACATTAACACTCTAAAAGAACCTATTTATTTATCTGTCCCAACTAAAGCTGCTCCATTACCGCTCATAGAAAAGACTTCGGAGGGACTTTCTCGCTCGTGACTGGAAAAGATATCAGTCGTCATGGATTTCCATCAAGACATCTGCCTTTTATCAAGTCCGGGATGTTAGAAATGTTCACCCCTCGTGTGCCGTCATCCCACAAGAATGTTCGATATATATATATATGTCAAAGTTACAGTTTATGGTCTTTTTTTATTTGCTAACGACACTGCCTGAGCATCCACACTGAGGGTCTTCTGGTTATATGATGTTGCAATCTTCCCCAAATTCAAGGTTAGAACGGTAACTGAATCCTTGGCTGCAGGATCGCCCTCCGTACAGGAATATCCGTGTCATCTCCCAGACATTTGTGATTAGTTGCACAGTGAAAACATTGCTTTTACTGCGCCAACTTTAGTCAACATGCACCAGCTCATGGGTAGAGATGTTGGAGAGAGAAGAGAGAGCTCTGAAACGAGAGAGGAGCAGGAATGTTTGATTTATGGTGAACGTGCAGGAGGAGATGCTCTCCCTCACCTCCCCTCCCATCCGTGAGTATCAGAGATGGCAAAAGTACACACATCCTTTACTCAAGTAGAAGTACAGATACTCGTGTTTAAAAATACTCTGGTGAAAGTAGAAGTACTGACTAAACTTCTTTCCTCAAGTCAAAGTAAAGAGGCTTTGAAATGTACTTCAGTAAAAAGTACCCATAGCTAGCAGCTGTTTTAAAGAGTACCTGACCTCCCTTTATATTAATAGAACAATAATGTCATTGTTAGCTAATGAATGTTTCCATGCTGAACAACGGCAACATGACAACGTTTCCATTGGTCCCTCTTCTTTAGAGAAGACCAGGAAATGATGGATACACGGATCGTGTTCAAATCAATAGGCACGCAATGACTCTAAAGAATAATGATCACGCACCAAACACACATTCAGACTAAAGGAACCAGCTGTTTGGAGAATGAGAGAAGTAGAAAGTACAAGTATTTGAGTTCAACATGTGAGAAGTAGAAAGTACAGGTATTTGAGTTCAACATGTAAGAAGTAGAAAGTACAGGTATTTGAGTTCAACATGTAAGAAGTAGAAAGTACAGGTATTTGTGTTCAACATGTAAGAAGTAGAAAGTACAGGTATTTGAGTTCAACATGTGAGAAGTAGAAAGTACAGGTATTTGAGTTCAACATGTGAGAAGTAGAAAGTACAGGTATTTGTGTTCAACATGTAAGAAGTAGAAAGTACAGGTATTTGGGTTCAACATGTAAGAAGTAGAAAGTACAGATATTTGTGTTCAACATGTAAGAAGTAGAAAGTACAGGTATTTGAGTTCAACATGTAAGAAGTAGAAAGTACAGGTATTTGAGTTCAACATGTAAGAAGTAGAAAGTACAGGTATTTGAGTTCAACATGTAAGAAGTAGAAAGTACAGGTATTTGTGTTCAACATGTAAGAAGTAGAAAGTACAGGTATTTGAGTTCAACATGTAAGAAGTAGAAAGTTCAGGTATTTGTGTTCAACATGTGAGAAGTAGAAAGTACAGGTATTTGTGTTCAACATGTGAGAAGTAGAAAGTACAGGTATTTGTGTTCAACATGTAAGAAGTAGAAAGTACAGGTATTTGTGTTCAACATGTGAGAAGTAGAAAGTACAGGTATTTGTGTTCAAAATGTAAGAAGTAGAAAGTACAGGTATTTGGTGAGAAAGTGATCAGAAAAATAAGTAGTGGAGTAAAGTACTGATACCAGAAAAATGTACTTAAGTACAGTAACGAGGTATTTGTACTCCACTACTTCCCAACTCTGGAGTCTAGTGCAGGTGATAAAGAGGCTTCATGAGGACGTCTGAGTGTCCTCTGAGGCCACTCTGTGGCTTTCTGGGATCGCAGGAAGTGATTTAGCAGAAACTGGATTGAGCTGGGCAGACAGCAGAAACCAAACTCAATCACTTTGTGGAGGAGACATTACATTACATTACATTACATTACATTACATTGCATTTAGCTGACGCTTTTATCCAAAGCGACTTACAATAAGTGCGTTCGACCAACAAAATACAACTTGAAAAAACAGAATCATATAAGTACATCAGGTTTCATAGAGCAAAAACATTTCAAGTGCTACTCAACTGGCTTTAGATAAGCCAGTCCTTTATTAGTATAAAAGTGCTTCGTTAATAGTTCTATCGCTCGAAGTGGAGTCGAAAGAGATGAGTTTTCAGTTTGCGCCGGAAGATGTGCAAGCTATCTGCCGTCCTGATGTCAATGGGGAGCTCATTCCACCATCTTGGAGCCAGGACAACAAACCCACGTGTTTTCGCCGATGGGAACTTGGGTCCCCCTCGCAGCGAGGGCGCAGCGAGTCGTTTAGCTGATGCAGAGCGTAGTGCACGCGCTGGGGTGTACGGTTTAACCATGTCCTGGATGTACGAAGGGCCAGATCCATTCGCAGCACGGTAAGAAAGTACCAGTGTCTTGAAGTGGATTCTAGCAGTTACCGGAAGCCAGTGAAGGGAGCGGAGGAGCGGAGTGGTGTGGGAGAATTTAGGAAGGTTGAAGACCAGACGAGCCGCTGCATTCTGGATGAGCTGCAGAGGTCGGATGGCACATGCAGGTAGACCAGCCAGGAGGGAGTTGCAGTAGTCTAGGCGTGAGATGACGAGAGCCTGGACCAGAACCTGAGTCGCTTTCTGAGTCAGCTGGGGACGTATCTTCCTGATGTTGTAAAGCGTGTATCTGCAGCAGCGGGTTGTAGCAGCGATGTTTGCAGTGAAGGACAGGTTGTTATCTAGGGTCACACCCAGATTCCTTGCAGTCTGAGTCGGGGAAACAACTGAGGTGCCGATGTTGATTGTTAGGTCAAGAGTGGGACAATCTTTTCCCGGGAGGAAGAGCAGCTCAGTCTTGTCAAGGTTGAGCTTGAGGTGGTGAGCAGACATCCACTGAGAGATGTCAGCTAGACAAGCAGAGATGCGTGCAACGACCTGGGTCTCTGAGCGGGGAAAGGACAGAATTAATTAGGTGTCGTCAGCGTAGCAGTGGTAAGAAAAACCATGCGGGCTAATGACTGATCTGAGCGAGTTTGTGTACAGGGAGAAGAGGAGGGGACCAAGAACAGAGCCCTGAGGGACCCCTGTAGTTAATTGACAAGGGTCGGACTCAGACCCTCTCCAAGTCACCCTGTAGGTACGGTCTTTCAGGTATGAGGTGAGGAGGGAAAGTGCAGAGCCTGAAACTCCAAGTTTTTGGAGAGTGCGAAGGAGGATCTGATGATTCACTGTGTCGAATGCAGCAGACAGGTCCAATAGGATGATGACAGAGGAGAGGGATGCAGTTTTGGCAGTGTGCAGTTCCTCCGTGACAGCAATGAGAGCAGTTTCTGTGGAGTGACCTGCCTTGAAACCAGACTGGTGCGGATCCAGAAGATTGTTCTGATTGAGATAACAGGAGAGTTGTTTAAAGACAGCGCGTTCAAGTGATTTAGACAGGAACGGGAGGAGAGAGACAGGTCTGTAGTTTATAACATCTGACGGGTTGAGAGTGGGTTTCTTTAGGAGAGGGTTTACTCTTGCCTCCTTGAGACTGTTTGGAAAGTGACCAGAAGTTAGAGAAGTGTTGATGAAGTGGGTGAGAAACGGTAGAATATCAGGAGCGATAGTCTGAAGGAGGTTTGAAGGGATAGGGTCCAGAGGACAGGTGGTAGGGCGGGCAGAGGTAATGAGGGTAAGAACCTCACTTGGAGAGAGAGGGGAAAAGGAGGTAAGTGTGTTGGTGGAAGGAGGGTCTGGTGACCCAGCGGTGAGTAAAGGTGAGTCAGAAAAAGAAGAGCGAATATCATCAACCTTTTTTTCAAAGTGGATAACAAAGTCGCTTGACAGAAGTGAGGAGGGGGGAGGAGCTTTTGGAGGGTCCAAGAGGGAGGAGGGGGGAGGGGCTTTGGGGGGGTCCAGGAGGGAGGAGAAGATGGAAAATAGTTGTTTAGGATTGGAATAGGAAGATTGGATCTTATCTTGAAAGAAAGTGCTTTTTGCCTGAGAGATCGAAGCAGAGAAAGAGGAGAGGAGAGCCTGATAGGTTAGGAGGTCGTCACGGTGTTTGGATTTCCACCGTTTCCGCTCTGCTGCCCGAAGGACGGTTCTATTAGCACGCAGTGCATCATCAGACGTTGTCATTGTGGTCGTAGAAGGAAAGATATAGAGCGGATAGTTGAGAGGAGCAGATTTCAGTCGAGACGTTTCAGAATACAGTCTGACACATCAGTCTGTATTTTAGCGATTGAGCTTTAGTTTCAGAAAGAACCTTACAAATGGAGAGGTGCAGGGATGAAGTATTTTTGTAGGACAACTTGAAAGTTAGCATCTCCCTGGTTCCCTCCACAAAAATCCAATGAGATTTCTCCATGGGATTTTGGATTATTACAGAGAATAATCTTTGTGACAAACAAATGTTTATGATGACGTCGCCACCGCTAAGCTAATGGCGGCTAATGTTGGGCGTGATGGCGTTTAGTCGTCTCATTTAGACCAGTGGGGTATTTACTGACGTATTTGATGTCGTTGGACAAAAATCTCTTCAGCTTGTGTTAACCACAGACCTGATTTCAAGCTGACAGACAGACATGTGTATTTTTTCCAGCACCCTCTGTGCTCGTTCTGTTTATGGCCCTGCGACCCCCCCACCGGAGTGCAAAAGGCCACTGTGCACATTATCCTTTAGTGCCGGCCCAATAAAGGCTCTTTTTATTCTGTGTGTGTGTGAGGGGGTGTCTGTGTGTGGGTGTGTGTGTGTGTGTGTGTGTGTGTGTGTGTGTGTGTGTGTGTGTGTGTGTGTGTGTGTGTGTGTGTGTGTGTGTGTGTGTGTGTGTGTGTGTGTGTGTGTGTGTGTGTGGCCTAGCATTACTATACTTGTGGGGACCTCAAATCTGTTTACATAGTCACGTGTGGGGACTCGCCTCCCTTATGGGGACAAAATGGAGGTCCCCATGAGGGCATGTGTTGGTTATGGTTAAGGTTAGGATAAGTCTCCAGGAAATGCATGTAAGTCAATGTAATGTCCCCTGAAGTGATGTATACATGGTGTGTGTGTGTGTGTGTGTGTGTGTGTGTGTGTGTGTGTGTGTGTGTGTGTGTGTGTGTGTGTGTGTGTGTGTGTGTGTGTGTGTGTGTGTGTGTGTGTGTTATATGCCACCCTCTGTCTTCCTAACACAGTGGCTGGTTCAAAGTGGAGACCCCTGTCATCTTTACCCACAGATGTTGTTCTCAGCCACACTGCTCACACTGTGGTTAGCCGCTGTGTTTGAAACATCTCTTCATGAATCGCTGCTTTCTTTTTAAGTTTTTGGCACGTTTTGGTTTTATTTGTTGAGAATAAAATGAAGCAAACATTCATACATCTAACCCTAACCTATCCAGGGACCCCCACTGACTGTTATATACCCCACAAACATGATGCATTACATTGATGTTCTTTTTTAAATCCTGTGAGCCATGTTCATCTCTCTAAATAGCAGCCAGTAGTTATAACAACATTCTGATGACATTTATTGTTTACTATTGACATTTTTGTTTAATCTGAGTGGTTTTCTATTCATTTATTTAATTTGTATATGTCTGTTTGTCTTCTGTCTGTGTGGGGTTTTGGTTGCCCTGGTGTTAAGCAGTATTTACATTGTTACGCTACCTATTTTTCTATTAAGTGAAGATTTGTTTACCTTCTTTTGACACATGCTCTGATAGAATAACCGTAGCTGTTGAAAAAACCCAATAAAAAAAGTTAAAAAAATAACAGCATTCTGATTTCTCTCGCCCCTCTTTCTCCCGCCCTCCTCCCAGTCGTCAGAACCATCTCAAGGACCAGGTCCAGCAGGTTCCGGTTTCGCCCGCCCAGCTGCCCGAGGAGAACGAGTGCCTCACGGTGCCGAAGTACAAGAGAGACCTGGTCCAGAAGCTGAAGATCCTGCGGCAGGAGCTGTCCCAGCAGCAGCCGCAGGCCGGACACTGCCGCATCGAGGTGTCCCGCGAGGAGATCTTTGAGGTGAGGACGGACAGAGAAACATTAGATAAGGACTGTATAATGAAGGTTCCACTCGGAATGACGAACGCCTTGGGGTGTCGGTAAGAACACAGGAGTCTTGGTAGCGGTTAATTCCTTTTACTGAAGATATCAACACAACAGTCACAGTATTACAGCCTTGGAGCAGGTGTAGTGTATGTATATGTGTGTTGATAACTAGGAATTGTAGTGGCTTGCCTTTGGCTGACATAACTCACTTCGTAGTCACTGAAGTAAGGAGGAGGATGAACTAGCCGCTTAGGACGTGTAGATTCTGATGAGGCTTCACCATCAGAATCAGAATACCTTTATTCGTCCCACAGAGGGGGAAAATCTCCTCCTAGAGCACCATTGAGTTCTTAGTAACCAGATCTCTCTCAGAGGGGCGTGGGGAGGGGTTTCAGCCAATCAGAGACAAGCTCTGGATATATCTGGATACCCTCTTCTTCATGTCTCTTCTACATCAACATGTGTCCTCTCTTCTTCATGTCTCTTCTACATCAACATGTGTCCCCTCTTCTTTATGTCTCTTCTACATCAACATGTGTCCCCTCTTCTTCATGTCTCTTCTACATCAACATGTGTCCCCTCTTCTTCATGTCTCTTCTACATCAACATGTGTCCCCTCTTCTTCATGTCTCTTCTACATCAACATGTGTCCCCTCTTCTTCGTGTCTCTTCTACATCAACATGTGTCCCCCTCTTCTTCATGTCTCTTCTACATCAACATGTGTCCCCTCTTCTTCATGTCTCTTCTTCATCAACATGTGTCCCCTCTTCTTCATGTCTCTTCTACATCAACATGTGTCCCCTCTTCGTCATGTCTCTTCTACATCAACATGTGTCCCCTCTTCTTCATGTCTCTTCTACATCAACATGTGTCCCCTCTTCTCCATGTCTCTTCTACATCAACATGTGTCCCCTCTTCTTCATGTCTCTTCTACATCAACATGTGTCCCCTCTTCCTCATGTCTCTTCTACATCAACATGTGTCCCCTCTTCTTCATGTCTCCTCTACATCAACATGTGTCCCCTCTTCTTCATGTCTCTTCTACATCAACATGTGTCCCCTCTTCTCCATGTCTCTTCTTCATCAACATGTGTCCCCTCTTCTTCGTGTCTCTTCTACATCAACATGTGTCCCCTCTTCTTCATGTCTCTTCTACATCAACATGTGTCCCCTCTTCTTCATGTCTCTTCTACATCAACATGTGTCCCCTCTGTGGAAAGAGACTCTGAAAGTTTCAGGAACAAAGATTCTCTCTCTTTTTGATCCATTTCTATAAAAACCTGTCTGAAAATGAGCTGATCAGATTTTGGTCACTTTATGATGTCATAACGATGTGTTGTCTTGTGTAACCATTAGCCAATCAGCAACCAAGGTAACCCCCCCCCCCCCCTTATCACCTGAATCTCCTCTAGAGCACCATTGAGTTCTTTGTAACCACATGTCTCTCAGAGGGGCGTGGGGAGGGGCTCCTTGTTTTCATCTAAAGTAACAGACAGAGAATCAGCGCTTTGGAAACAGGGCAGAAACAGAGGGGATTATGGGTAATGCTGCAATGATCTTTTTGGTGTTTCAGCCAATCAGAGACAGGCTCTGGATATATCTGAGACCTGTGATATATTGATGATAACAGAATAATAGGAGACCTTTAAAGATAAAAAAAATTACAATTTATACAAATAGACATCCTGTAGCAGTTCTGAAGATTTAGCTGCCAGGTTATTATTGCACAGTTATTAACGGCATATATATATATATTGCACATAGTTGGTATTTAACAACAAGTGATGTTATAGTCTGTTTTGTTGCGTCAGGAAATCATCTGAGGGGGAGGGTTGTTTTTTAACACATGATTTAATCCAAAGGGAAATTCAGTCGTCACAGCCAGAGCATGCATGAAATTAATTAAGAATGCATAACGAAATGGTAAGAAAACATGGAAAGACTTTAATATTTGCTCCATTGCACAACCACCTGCAGGATCTAATTTTCTCCGAAGCTAAGGTCAACAAATCTACATTCAGCACTGACAGCTTTAAACAATAGAAGTATGGTGTTTATTTATTTTCAAACAGTTGAAAATCAAAGTACAATCACACGATAGATTGGAGATATGTGAAATGGGACATCCTGATAAGCTATGCCTAAATTGGTATGGATCTTCCAATGCTGAGGGTGGCTTGATTATCTAGGGAATACCAAAGTAAGATCAGGGAAGATCCAGAGAAGATCTAGGGATTGTCTAGGGAAGATCCAGAGAACATCAAGGGAACATCAAGGGAACATCTAGGGAACATCTAGGGATTGTCTAGGGAAGATCCAGAGAACATCAAGGGAACATCAAGGGAACATCTAGGGAACATCTAGGGAACATCTAGGGATTGTCTAGGGAAGACCAAGGTCAGATCAAGGGAACATCTAGGGAACATCTAGGGATTGTCAAGGGAAGACCAAGGTCAGATCAAGGGAAGATCTAGGGAACATCTAGGGAATATCAAGGGAACATCAAGGGAACATCTTAGAAAGATCCAGTGACGATCTAGGGAAGGTATGGGTATTTTTGTTCCATTGTACCCATAAGGCGCATTCACACCGCAGTACTTTTCCCACAAAGGTTCATGAGAACTTAGTTCATGAGAACTCTTTTGTCGCGTTCACACCAAAAAGAGCCCTTTCACCCCCTTTTCCGTCCCTGCTAGAGAGCAGGGACTTTCGTGGGAGAAAAAGGTTCCTATTTCTGATTGGCTGGAAGGATTGCAATCCACGCCCCGTAAAACTCCCAAAAGTTTTGTGAAGCCGCCATTTTATTATCCTCGCATTAGCATTATTAGCATTAGCGTTAGCCCAGCGCAGAAACGCAGAGAGACTAACTTATGGCAACACACAATAAAACATGGGAGCGGTGGAGATGAGGAGGTGTCGGCGTTCTGGCGATTTACTCGGAAGGCTTCAGTAGAAGCTGCTGGGAGTCCCAGCAGCTTCTACTGAAGCCAGTCCCCAACTCCGGGGACTTCCGGCCGGGGACTTTGGGCGGCAGTATATGAAGTGGTTTGCGGCCTGCCAGTAAACCCAAAGCAGAAGAAGAAGAAGTGACGTCAGCGGCTTCATTTGCCTAATCCTCCCTCAGGGACTTATTCCGGTGTGAACGCGATCTGTACTTAGTTCATGAGAACTAAAGAGTTCTCATGAACTAAGTTCTCATGAACCTTTGTGGAAAAAGTACTGCGGTGTGAAAGCGCCTATAGAGCATGCACACTTTATCCTTTGACCCCACCTCCAAATGTAAGCCCCACCCACATACTTAAGCCCCGCCTCCCACCCGCTACCTTGCGTCTGGTTTCGGCTCAGTCTAATGAATGTAGAGGGAAAATAACTTGGATTCGGCCTTTAAGCAAGTTATTCAACTTTTAGAACGCTAATGGATATTCAAAGTAAAATTGCTGTTTTCCAATGTAGGTCAATGGGAAAGTGCTTTGAGGCAGTTGTAGTACCACCATTTGACCACTAGGAAAATGTATTAAACACCTGGCTCTTCTCCTGGTCTCCTGCCATGAAGGTCATGGTGCAGGTTGTCTGAGAGAAGTCTTCCTCTCTCTCAGTTATCTATGATGTGTGAAGTCAGAAATGTAAAGCAGACGTCTTGTTTGAGATGAGGTCTCTCTCCGGCACATCTTCAGCTGGGGAGGTTTTTTTCTGCATCTTCAGAGCAGCAACACCTGCAGACTGCCTGAGCCTCGTAAAAAAATGCGCTGGAATGTTCTGGAACAGCCTCGTCTGTTAATCTGAACCAAGAAATTTTTGTTGGCTGAACTCAATGTGAGAGGGGGGGGGGGGGGGGGCGGGGGGTGGGGTGTCTTGAGGTTAAGTTAAACAGAACTGCAGTGAAGTACTTTTTTTTAGATAAGACGTTCCCATTTCTCCCGCAGCTCCTCTGGGTGTTTCTGCACGGCAAAGTGAAACCTGGAGACGTGTGTTTATTATTATAACTTTCCCTCATCATAGTTAGGAGGGTTACAATAACTAAATACCTGTAAGAAATGTAATCAGGAAGCTAATCTAAGTATCCCAATTTAGAGTAAATGTGACCTGATTACATTGTTTTGTAAAAACAACGAAATAAAGAATGTAATTCTCTGATTCCGGATTTGTGAAAATGTATTTTTTTACTCCTCCTTGACAATTAATTGGAAAACAAATCTCTAATTTGATGTTTACAAAACAACATTGGAGAGAGGCATCTTAGACTTTGGAAAACACAGATCGACATATCTTAGATCAGTCAACAACAATAACAGAAAACGATTGAATGATATCTGGGGCCTGTACTACGAAGCTGGTTCAACCTAACCTGGATATGTTTGAGTTAGCCGGTTGACTTAATCCAAAACATACGCGCTCTCGCTAAACGGTCCTACGACGCTGGTTATCAAGTGGATCGCTCAAGCCAGCCGTGTCCTCTCTAGTTAGGCGTTCACATGAAAGGGGTGGTATCTGGAGCATTCGACCAATCACAAACATGGAGAAGCGCACTGACAGCGCAGCGTCATACTTCCTGAATGAAAAGTCCACTTTAATATTAGACATATGAAGAAGTTAAACTTTAAACATCCATGACTTAAACACTTGATCCAGGATCAAAGCCACACAGCTGCACCTGCAAGGTGAATACAGCTGGGAACAGAACAAGTGTTTGAATGCGTACATTAACAGGTTTATGATATCACTGCCCCGTCTAAGACACGATCTGACTTTCATTACATTTGACTCGAGTGTTTCCTCAACTTAATGTGTTGCTTAAAATAATACTTCTGCATACAGTCTGTGACGCTGTGAGTGTTGCACGGCCAGATACGGCTCAGCTGACTCAGATCAGGAGATATATTATGAAGTGATATGAATGATAATGGGACACATCGACGTCTGCACTCACAGTGCCGCGGACTGTAAGTAATGTTACTCTGATCCGGTTACTTATGTTGTGGCAGATATTTAAGTAAGCTTTCTTAACGCTAATGTTATAATAGTCAGATTTCTCTGAAGATGGAGGTGATATTCTATTCATGTTCACGTTCACACAGTCGGTGATTTTTGCCGGCCGTCTTTCCTGCAACGGCAGCTTTTCTGTATTTCCTTTCTCCTGTAATATGACTTGATCGCTTTAAACTCCGCACACTGAGCTCTGATTGGTCAGCAGGCGGTGCTTTCACTGAGTTGAGCTCTTAGCCTGCAACCTAACCTGCTCCCGACCAGGTTAGCCGCTAAGCATAAGTTACCATGGAGATCTAGCCTGCTAAAAAGAGAACCAGCTTCGTAGGACCGGAAAGCCGGAGTTTCCCCTGAATTTAGCCGCTAAGCGAAAATCCTGCTTCGTAGTACACCCCCCAGGACAATGAAAATGGATCGTTAGTTGCAAATTGAAAATTGTCTGCAGCAAAGAGGTCAGTAAAGTAAAACAGCTGTTGACTGTTTCTCTAACGATGTTTCTTTGCATCTGTGCTGCAGGAGTCGTATCGCCAGGTGATGAAGATGAGGCCGAAGGACTTGTGGAAAAGGCTAATGGTGAAGTTCAGAGCAGAGGAGGGGCTGGATTACGGAGGAGTGGCCAGGTGAGCAGCAGTAGAACAAAAGAGAGAGGCGTTGAAACACACACTCTGTAAAAGCTGTCACTCTGCTGCCCCCTGGTGGAGGAACCAGAGAACACACCTCTCTCACTTGAGTTTATTTTGTGTAACGTCTTCTTCCTGACTCTGATGCCCCCGTAGCATCCTCTGTGTTGTACTTCATATCTCCTCTGTGTGCAGGGAGTGGCTGTACCTGCTGTCTCATGAGATGCTGAACCCGTACTACGGACTCTTCCAGTATTCACGAGATGACATCTACACTCTGCAGATCAACCCCGACTCCGCCGTCAACCCTGTGAGTCTCAGTCGTTCACAACAACCAGAAAATACTCACATTATAGCCAGATGTTATGTTTCTTTAAACAAACATTCAGAAGGGTTTCTTCGATCCCGTTTTGTAGAATTGTTGGTGAGCGCGATCAGACCTGAAGCGAATACTGAGACTGCTTCTATCGCCGCTAAGAAGCTCATTGTCTCAAGTGTCATTATTCAGTGGTTCCATGACCGTAATTGAGTCCTTTTTATTCATCATTTATTTTACACAAACTAGATGTAAATGGTAAATGGACTGTACTTATATAGCGCTTTATCCAGTCTTTACGACCCCTCAAAGCGCTTTACATACTACATGTCATTCACCCATTCACACCCATTCATACAGAGCAGTACCACTTGCTCTAGGACCTAACATTCACACACATTCACACACCGTTGGCCATGCCATCGGGAGCAACTCAGGGTTAAGTATCTCGCCCAAAGATACATCGACATGTTGGCTGCATGGGCTGGGATCGAACCCACAACCTTCTGGTTGAAAGACGACCGCACTCCCTCGCAGCCACAGTCGTGGGACTGTTTATGTTGCTAATGCTGTTGTTGTTGTTGTTGTTGTTGTTGTTGTAAATGTCACTTTGTTTTGTTTTCTATTACATGACTGCACTGCAAAAAAAATAGTTTTGTAATTTATTTATTTTACTATCAATCAATCAATATATAAATGTGAAGCACTTTTTGTGTTCAAGTTAATATAAAACGTTTTCCACATTTAATTTTTTTATTATTATTACACTTTTCTTCGTATCATTTATTTAATTCTACAATAGAGCGACAGCCTGTAAACCTAATCTCCCCCGGGGCCTATACTACGACGCTGGTTCACTTTTTAGCGGGCTTGATAACTTATTCTGAACGGCTAGCCTGCGCCGGAGCAGGATAGGTTCCAGGATAAGAGATCAACTGTGCGGAGTTCTTCTTCTTTGCTTTAATGGCGAATCGCTTCCGCTTGGAGCATATCGCCACTATACTGTTGATTCATTTAATGTATAAACTGCCCATATTGTTCATGTAGAACAGTGTTCACGTAAGCCTGCACATTGATTTTATTTTTCATTGAATGTAACCGTTTCAATGAGGATACATCTACTACAGGTTGAGGTAGAAACCGTGGTGGAACAGCTGATAACAACGGTGTGCAGAGTTTAAAGCGATCAAGTCATATTACAGGAGAAAGGAAATACAGTTTAAACTCTCGTTGCAGTTCAAATCAGCGACTGTGTGAACGTGAACATGAATAGAATATCACCTCCATCTTCAGAGCAATCTGACTATTATAACATTAGCGTTAAGAAAGCTTACTTAAATATCTGCCACAACATAAGTAACCGGATCAGAGTAACATTAAGTACAGTCCGCGGCATATCACTTCATAATGTATCATATATTTTCTTATCTGAGTCAGCTGAGCCGTATCTGGCCGTGCAACACTCACAGCGTCACAGACTGGATGCAGAAGGATTATTTTAAGCAACACATTAAGTTGAGGAAACACTCGAGTCAAATGTAATGAAAGTCAGATGGTGTCTTAGACGGGCTGTGATATCATAAACCTGTTAATGTACGCATTCAAACACTTGTTCTGTCACCAGCTGTGTTCACCTTGCAGGTGCAGCTCTGTGGCTTTGATCCTGGATCAAGTGTTTAAGTCATGGATGTTTAAAGTTTAACTTCTTCATATGTCTAATATTATAGTTCACTTTTCATTCAGGAAGTATGACGCTGCGCTGTCAGTACGCTTCTCCATGTTTGTGATTGGTCGAATGCTCCAGATACCACCCCTCTCATGTGAACGCCTAACTAGATAGGACACGGCTGGCTTGAGCGATCCACTTGATAACCCGCGTCGTAGTACAGTTTAGCGAGAGCGCGTATGTTTTGGATTAGGCCAACCGGCTAACTCAAACATATCCAGGTTAGGTTGAACCAGCTTCGTAGAACAGGCCTCTGGAGTAAATGGATTCCTACACTTTATCATCAGTCCCTTCAGCTGTTAACTCTCCTCTGTATTGCTCGTTAACGGACCGTGTTCCTCCCCTTCAGGAGCATCTGTCGTACTTCCACTTCGTGGGGCGGATCATGGGCATGGCGGTGTTTCACGGTCACTACATCGACGGGGGCTTCACGCTGCCGTTCTACAAACAGCTGCTGGGGAAACCCCATCATCTGGACGACATGGAGTCTGTGGACCCCGACCTGCCACAACAGCCTGGTGTGGATCCTGTACGTACACACACTTTATACACTGAATAACAGCACATTCATATAACCAGAGAGGGCAAAGTACACACTACTTTACTCAAGTAGAAGTACACATACTCGTGTTTAAAATACTCTGGTGAAAGTAGAAGTACTGACTAAACTTCTTTACTAAAGTAAAAGTAAAGAGGCTTTGAAATGTACTTCAGTAAAAAGTACCCATAACTAGCAGCTGTTTTAAAGAGTACCTGACTTCCCTTTATATTAATAGAACAATAATGTCATTGTTAGCTAATGAATGTTTCCATGCTGAACAACGGCAACATGACAACGTTTCCATTGGTCCCTCTTCTTTAGAGAAGACCAGGAAATGATGGATACACGGATCGTGTTCAAATAAATAGGCACGCAATGACTCTAAAGAATAATGATCACCGCATCAAACACACATTCAGACTAAAGGAACCAGCTGTTTGGAAAAATGAGAGAAGTAGAAAAGTACAGGTATTTGTGTTCAACATGTAAGAAGTAGAAAGTACAGGTATTTGAGTTCAACATGTAAGAAGTAGAAAGTACAGGTTATTTGAGTTCAACATGTAAGAAGTAGAAAGTACAGGTATTTGTGTTCAACATGTAAGAAGTAGAAAGTACAGGTATTTGAGTTCAACATGTAGAGAAGTAGAAAGTACAGGTATTTGTGTTCAACATCTAAGAAGTAGAAAGTACAGGTATTTGAGTTCAACATGTGAGTAGAAAGTACAGGTATTTGAGTTCAACATGTAAGAAGTAGAAAGTACAGGTATTTGAGTTCAACATGTAAGAAGTAGAAAGTACAGGTATTTGAGTTCAACATGTAAGAAGTAGAAAGTACAGGTATTTGGTTCAACATGTAGAAGTAGAAAGTACAGGTATTTGTGTTCAACATGTAGAAGTAGAAAGTACAGGTATTTGGGTTCAACATGTAAGAAGTAGAAAGTACAGGTATTTGTGGTTCAACATGTAAGAAGTAGAAAGTACAGGTATTTGTGTTCAACATGTAAGAAGTAGAAAGTACAGGTATTTGAGTTCAACATGTAGAAGTAGAAAGTACAGGTATTTGTTCAACATGTAAGAAGTAGAAGTACAGGTATTTGGTTCAACATGTGAAAGTAGAAAGTACAGGTATTTGAGTTCAACATGTAGAAGTAGAAAGTACAGGTATTTGGTTCAACATGTAAGAAGTAGAAAGTACAGGTATTTGAGTTCAACATGTGAGAAGTAGAAAGTACAGGTATTTGAGTTCAACATGTAAGAAGTAGAAAGTACAGGTATTTGAGTTCAACATGTAGAAGTAGAAAGTACAGGTATTTGTGTTCAACATGTAAGAAGTAGAAAGTACAGGTATTTGAGTTCAACATGAGAGAAGTAGAAAGTACAGGTATTTGAGTTCAACATGTAAGAAGTAGAAAGTACAGGATTTGAGTTCAACATGTAAGAAGTAGAAAGTACAGGTATTTGTGTTCAACATGTAAGAAGTAGAAAGTACAGGTATTTGAGTTCAACATGTAAGAAGTAGAAAGTTCAGGTATTTGAGTTCAAACATGTAAGAAGTAGAAAGTACAGGTATTTGAGTTCAACATGTAAGAAGTAGAAAGTACAGGTATTTGGTTCAACAAATGTAACAAAGTAGAAAGTACAGGTATTTGTGTTCAACATGTAAGAAGTAGAAAGTACAGGTATTGAGTTCAACATGTAAGAAGTAGAAAGTACAGGTATTTGAGTTCAACATGTAAGAAGTAGAAAGTACAGGTATTTGGGTTCAACATGTAAGAAGTAGAAAGTACAGGTATTTGTTCAACATGTAAGAAGTAGAAAGTACAGGTATTTGAGTTCAACATGTAGAAGTAGAAAGTACAGGTATTTGGGTTCAACATGTAAGAAGTAGAAAGTACAGGTATTTGAGTTCAACATGTAAGTAGAAAGTACAGTATTTGAGTTCAACATGTAAGAAGTAGAAAGTACAGGTATTTGAGTTCAACATGTAAGAAGTAGAAAGTACAGGTATTTGAGTTCAACATGTAGAAGTAGAAAGTACAGGTATTTGAGTTCAACATGTAAGAAGTAGAAAGTACAGGTATTTGTGTTCACATGTAAGAAGTAGAAAGTCAGGTATTTGAGTTCAACATGTGAAGTAGAAAGTACAGGTATTTGAGTTCAACATGTAAGAAGTAGAAAGTACAGGTTTTAGTTCAACATGTAAGAAGTAGAAAAGTACAGGTTTGAGTTCAACATGTAAGAAGTAGAAAGTACAGGTATTTGGTTCAACATGTAAGAAGTAGAAAGTACAGGTATTTGAGTTCAACATGTGAGAAGTAGAAAGTACAGGTATTTGAGTTCAACATGTGAAAGTAGAAAGTACAGGTATTTGGTTCAACATGTAAGAAGTAGAAAGTACAGGTATTTGGGTTCAACATGTAAGAAGTAGAAAGTACAGGTATTTGAGTTCAACATGTAAGAGTAGAAAGTACAGGTATTTGAGTTCAACATGTAAGAAGTAGAAAGTACAACAGGTATTTGGGTTCAACATGTGAGAAGTAGAAAGTACAGGTATTTGTGTTCAACATGTGAGAAGTAGAAAGTACAGGTATTTGTGTTCAACATGTGAGAAGTAGAAAGTACAGGTATTTGTGTTCAACATGTAAGAAGTAGAAAGTACAGATATTTGAGTTCAAAGTGTAAGAAGTAGAAAGTATAGGTATTTAAGTTCAACATGTAAGAAGTAGAAAGTACAGGTATTTGTGTTCAACATGTGAGAAGTAGAAAGTACAGGTATTTGAGTTCAAGTGTAAGAAGTAGAAAGTACAGGTATTTGTGTTCAACATGTGAAGAGTGAAAGTACAGGTATTTGTGTTCAACATGTAAGAAGTAGAAAGTACAGGTATTTGTTCAAAGTGTAAGAAGTAGAAAGTACAGGTATTTGAGTTCAACATGTAAGAAGTAGAAAGTACAGGTATTTGGTGTCAACATGTAAGAAGTAGAAAGTACAGGTATTTGGTTCAAAATGTAAGAAGTAGAAAGTACAAGTATTTGAGTTCAACATGTAAGAAGTAGAAAGTACAGGTATTTGAGTTCAACATGTAAGAAGTAGAAAGTACAGGTATTTGAGTCAACATGTAAGAAGTAGAAAGTACAGGTATTGAGTTCAACATGTAAGAAGTAGAAAGTACAGGTATTTGGGTTCAACATGTAAGAAGTAAAAGTACAGGTATTTGAGTTCAACATGTGAGAAGTAGAAAGTACAGGTATTTGGGTTCAAACATGTAAGAAGTAGAAAGTACAGGTATTTGGGTTCAACATGTAAGAAGTAGAAAGTACAGGTATTTGAGTTCAACATGTAAGAAGTAGAAAGTACAGGTATTTGTGTTCAACATGTAATAGAAAGTACAGGTATTTGTGTTCAAAGTGTAAGAAGTAGAAAGTACAGGTATTTGAGTTCAACATGTAAGAAGTAGAAAGTACAGGTATTTGTGTTCAACATGTAAGAAGTAGAAAGTACAGGTATTTGAGTTCAACATGTAAGAAGTAGAAAGTACAGGTATTTGAGTTCAACATGTAAGAAGTAGAAAGTACAGGTATTTGGTTCAACATGTAAGAAGTAGAAAGTACAGGTATTTGAGTGTCAACATGTAAGAAGTAGAAAGTACAGGTATTTGAGTTCAACATGTAAGAAGTAGAAAGTACAGGTATTTGTGTTCAACATGTAAGAAGTAGAAAGTACAGGTATTTGTGTTAAGTTTAAGAAGTAGAAAGTACAGGTATTTGAGTTCAACATGTAAGAAGTAGAAAGTACAGGTATTTGTTTCAACATGTAAGAAGTAGAAAGTACAGGTATTTGAGTTCAACATGTAAGAAGTAGAAAGTACAGGTATTTGAGTTCAAATCGTAAGAAGTAGAAAGTACAGGTATTTGAGATCAACATGTAAGAAGTAGAAAGTACAGGTATTTGAGTTCATGTAAGAAGTAGAAAGTACAGGTATTTGAGTTCAACATGTAAGAAGTAGAAAGTACAGGTATTTGAGTTCAACATGTAAGAAGTAGAAAGTACAGGTATTTGTGTTCAACATGTGAGAAGTAGAAAGTACAGTCAGGTATTTGAGTTCAACATGTAAGAAGTAGAAAGTACAGGTATTTGAGTTCAACATGTAAGAAGTAGAAAGTACAGACAGGTATTTGTGTTCAACATGTAAGAAGTAGAAAGTACAGGTATTTGAGTTCAACATGTAAGAAGTAGAAAGTACACAGGTATTTGAGTTCAACATGTGAGAAGTAGAAAGTACAGGTATTTGTGTTCAACATGTAAGAAGTAGAAAGTACAGGTATTTGAGTTCACATGTAAGAAAGTAGAAAGTACAGGTATTTGAGTTCAACATGTAAGAAGTAGAAAGTCAGGTATTTGTGTTCAAATGTGTAAGAAGTAGAAAGTACAGGTATTTGAGTTCAACATGTAAGAAGTAGAAAGTACAGGTATTTGTGTTCAACATGTAAGAAGTAGAAAGTACAGGTATTTGAGTTCAACATGTAAGAAGTAGAAAGTACAGGT